>NC_134689.1:127334782-127557282 GCF_050947455.1 Rhinoderma darwinii
AGCTAAAGAGGTCGCAGCCGTCGACCCGGCCCGGAAGCCAAGGGAGGCCACGGCCCCCTGCCTCTGTGTCTATGAAAAGTTACTTTAGTAACTCGGGCCGATGTAATAAAATACACGGGCCCCTGTTATTATAGTAATAACACTATACTCACCCTCCTCCTTCCCAAGCGCAGTGGAAGTACTGACGACTTCTCGCGTCATGACGTCATGTGCGCCGCGCATTACGTCATGATGCGGGATGGTGTCAGAACACCTGCTGCACCCAGAGCCGAAGAGGAGAGTAAGTTAACATGACTGTTTGCTAGGGTCCTGTATCTAAGCCTACCTTGTGGTAGGCTTAGATACAGCGTCTAACAGACAGTAATCTTATACTGTATAAGATTACTGTTTGCTGGAGCCCTGTATCTAAGCCTATTATGTGGTAGGCTTAGATATATGGCCATGTATGATACTGTCTGATAGGCCCTGTATCTAAGCCTACCACATAATAGACTTAGACACAGGGCCCCAGCAGACAGTAATCTTATACAGTATAAGATTACTGTCGTCTGGTGCCCTGTATCTAAGCCTACCTCATGTGCTACTAATGGGGTTTTCTCTGTGTTTTTTTTACAGGTTCGGATGTTGGACTACATCGGATTTGAGGACTACTTCGATGACAGCTTTTTTATTTTCAATAAAATGTTTAATGAGTGTTGTGTGTGGGTTTTTTATTTCAATAAAATATTTTTTCTATGTCTTTGTATTTTCTTTTTAAAATGTATTACTATCACTTTAGTAATGGTCGCTGGCTGATTGACAGCTTCCATTACTAAGGCAGGGCTTGACGTTAGCTGGTAAAACCCTTACACTAACCCCCATTGTTACCCCGGTACCCACTGCCACCAGGAGTGTCGGGAAGAGCCAGGTACGATCTAGTACCCGACCATATGAAAGTGATGGCCATGTACTGGGGTGGCCGAAGGCTAGTATTACTAGCCTGGGAAAGCCCAAAAACAGTGGCCTTTGACACCCTGGTAATTCTAGGCTGCGGCTGCTGTGTTGTATCTGGCTGGTTATAAAAAATGGGGGGGACCCCACGTCGTTTAAAAAAAAAAATATATATATATATATATTTGAAAAAATAACTTACTGGCTAACATCAAGCCTCGCCTTAGTAATAAACGCTGTTAATCAGCCAGCGACCATTACTAAGGCAGTAGTAATAAAGTTTAAAAAAATACATGGACATAGAAAAATATCTTATTGAAATAAAAAATAAAAAATTGTCAACCATTTTATTGAGAATAAAAAAAGCTGTCATCGAAGTAGTCCTCGAATCCGAAGTAGTCCAACATCCGAACCTGTAAAAAAATCACAAACACATAAAAAAAAATAGTAACACATAAAAAAGAAAAGGAATTATTATCTTACCTTTCCTGGGTCCAGCGCTGGAGCTGCAATGTCAGCGAGCTGGGCCCTATATCTAAGCCTATCATATGTGATACTGTCTGCTGGGCCATGTATCTAAGCCTATCATTTATGATACGGTCTACTGAGACCATGTATCCAATTCTATCCAGCGGTGGGTTTTGGTGGGTAAATATATGTTTCGGGGCTTGTGCCCCATAACTTTTAAGAACCTAGCATCGCCCCTGCGTCCAATTAATTCGAATTTGATTCGTAGACAATACTATCCGGGTGTTATATATTTGCCACGGCAATAGTACCGTCCAACGTTCAGGAGCGTCTCTCCATGCCCGATGTTCGTTAGAGTAGGAGAGTATAACTGGGCTGACACTTCAAACAACTTTTAAATTAATTTTTGTAAAATTTTTTTTACTTTTTAAGATGCAGCTTCTATGTATCCTGTATACATAGAAGCTGTATAGTTCCGTCAAAGCCTATTCCGTCAGGTGTACACATGATTCAGCTGAAAGCATGATCCAGATAATAATGATCACATCTAAGCAGGACCAACTTTCAGCCGAGCCGCCTGTACTGTTGACCTGACGGAATCGGCTTTGATACATAGAAGCTGTATCTCAAAAAGTAAAACATGTTTTTAATAAAAATCTATTTAAAAGTTGTTTAAAATCAGATAAAGCAATGTTTTATTTTAAAAAAAATCACTTCAAAAGTGTACATAGCCTTTAAATGTTTCAGATCATCCAACTCATTTAAATATAAGATTAAGACAACATTCTATTTATTGAGGATAAAGATTAACCAAAAACCTATATCACACATGTGAAAAAGTAATTGCCCCCCCTAAACCTAAGAACTAGTTGTGCCTCCCTTGGCAGTAACAACTGCAATCAAACATTTGCGATATCTTGCAATGAGTCTTTTACATCACTGTGGAGGAACTTTGCCCCACTCTTCTTTTGTTTTAATTCAGCTATATTGGACAGTTTTTGAGCATTAACCCCTTCCCAACCGCCCAACGTCTTTTGACGGCAGTCGGTGCAGGTCCTCAGTCTACAGTCTACAACGTCTTTTGGCGTCGCTGTAGATCAGGCTGATGAGCGCTCGTGTGAGCACTCATCCTCTAAGCAGGAGCTGTAACAGCTCATGATTTCAGAGCAGCCTTCTGAACACAGGTGGGGTCGGAAAACATTCCAACCCCAGCTGTTTAACCCTTTGATTGCCGCGGTCTGTGACCGCAGCATGATCAAAGGCGAATTCCCCTCTTTGATCGTATCAACGGGTCTACGGTGATACAATCAAAGACAGGGAAATCCCTCTGCAGTCAGCCCTGGGGACCTACAAAGGACCCTAGGGCTGTCTGTTCTTTTTGCCTGCTGTTCGGGCACACCATGTGCTGCCCGATCAGCACCCTGTGTCTTAGTGACACAGTGTAATGTATTAGGATACAGGAGTATGCTAATAAATTATTAGTAAAAAATAGAGTTATAAGTAAAGTTATCCCTTAATGGGATTAAGAAAAAAATTAACGGGACCTGCATGGAGGCAGACGTGTGATCGGGAGCTCTGGAGATCTGAAGCTCAAAACGGCTTACCTAAACCCTTCTTTATAATTTCATTTAAATTTTGCCCTGGTATACAAGGATACCTCTTACCTCTCTGATGGCTTGGCGGGAGTGGACGCTGCTTCGGACAGGTGTTTGTTCGGCTCTGGGGGACTGCCCGAATCTGCGGTAGAGTTACGTACTGTGCTCCCACCTGGATGTCTGCTGTTTAGCGGCGATCGGACAGATAGGATTGTGGACCCTGAGAACCCGGATCCTGGTGAATGTACGGGAATCTGTGTTTGACTCGTGGACGGTGTAGAGCATAGGCTTGAACCTCAGACACCCGGATTAGGTGTGGGACACGAGGTTAAGATTTGAGGGATCCGCCATCTTGTCTGTCTTTTACACACGCAGTCCATAATAAGGCTGGTATGGCACAACCACCTCTCGAGTCCATCCTCACCAGGGTCATAACAGCCATATCTGGGATTGAAAGACATTTTGACACGGCTCAGGGATATCAGATTGGTATATTTACCGAAGTAGAGGAGAGACCAGTGTTAGCGGGAAAATTCGCCATTTTGTTTTATATCCTCCATAGAGGGGCTGAAACACCAAATCACCTGAATAAACTATAACAAAAGTGGTCCTATCTACGGAGGTATCACATCTGGTTATATATATACCTGGAGCATTGGTAACACATAAACGTTTTCAAACTACTTCATTACTCGCCTGGCAGGAACAGTTCAAAATAGGCGGAACTATAAAGAAAAAAGACCAGAAATCAAAACCCACTAAACTCACAGAGTTCTTTGCTAACTCTACTTCTCAGCAGGTGGGAGCCCAAAGACGCTTATCCATGCCCCCCCTCATCCCTGAATTCTTCTTCAAGGGCGGAATCATTAGATAACGACATGAGGGATGACCCTGAGTTACAGCCAGTGTCAGAAAATACAATTTAAAAAATTGTTAAATTCACTGAGAGATTCTTTACAGTCAGATTTCAAGCGAATGATGGGGGAACTGAGAACAGACATCCTTGCTATAGCCTCCCGCACAGACCATATTGAACATAAAATTTAAACCTTTGCTAAATCGCATAATTTGCTGATAGATGCGAACTTCTCTTTAGAGGAAGAGGTTCAGAGGTTGTCAAATAAAGTTTTAGACCTCGAGGATAGGTCCCGAAGAAACAATGTCAGAATTAGGGGTATACCAGAGTCGGTGACCCCGGATCTACTTTATCTATATCTGACAGATCTAATGACACTAGTGTTACTGCAAAAGCCTGCATTGGATATAACTATCGACATGATTATTTACCGTATTCCCAAACCTCTACATATTGCGGCACATCTTCCGCGGTATTCCATAGCTCGTATCCATTTTTTCCACATTAAAGATGAATTTCTTCATGCTGTGAAGAACTCTCCTGAATTGCCGGAAAGATTTAAAGAGATTGCGATTTACCCAGATTTATCAGCAGCTACTATGTTACGGCGTAGAGAATATATGCCACTAACCAAAATCTTGCGAGACAAAGAAATCATATATAAATGAGGATTTCCGGTGAAGCTCATTGTTTCCAGAAATGGCAGTGTACTTGTGTGTACTTAAGCAAACGCAGCAAAAGATTTAGGTTTCCAAGACTTGGGTTTAATTTCTTCACCTTCGAATAGCCCCCCGCGACGAGGTGATTCCCGTCCGGAAATTGTTACTCCGTTATGGTCAGAGAAGGTCAGTCGAACCAGACACAGACCGGGAGATTGATCTACAATTCATTCTATACTGTTAAATGTATTAGAGCTTCAATTTGTTCTGTAATTCTTGGTGGTAGGTTGTTTGATTGTTCATATTTACCTGCGGAATGGCAGGTCCTACTGACTTTTTAGGCCCTCTGTTGAGTTGGAATATGTTTTTTCTGACATGTCTTTTTCTTTTTATTAATTTATTGGCCTCAATCTTAAAGCGAATAATGCTGCATTTGAGATCCTTCCATCTTGGTCATAATGGGTCTTAAGTTTTTATCAATTAATGCGCATGGCTTGAACTCCCCTTTTAAACGTTCCTTTTTATGGAAGGAAGCAGGAAACTAGATGTGATATATTGTGCATTCAGAAGTCTAATTTGCGTGCTAAAGATGTTCATCTCCTTAAACACTCTAAATTTCTGCATGTTATCTCAGCTACATCTGATGTGAAAAAAGCAGGAGTCACTATTGCAATTAAAAATTCGGAAATCTTCGGGAATACACCGTGTTCCAAATTATTATGCACATTGGATTTAAGTGTCATAAACATTTAATTCTTAGTTTTTCAATTAAACTCATGGATGGTATTGTGTCTTAGGGCTCTTTGGATCATTGTAATCAATCTCAGACACCTGTGATAATTAGTTTGCCAGGTGTGCCCAATCAAAGGAAAACTACTTAAGAAGGAAGTTCCACATTATTAAGCAGGCCACAGGTTTCAAAGCAATATGGAAAAGATAAAGGATCTCTCTGCTGCCGAAAAGCGTGAAATAGTGCAATACCTTGGACAAGGTATGAAAACATTGGATATTTCAAGAAAACGTAAGCGTGATCATCGTACTGTGAAAAGATTTGTGGCTGATTCAGAGCACAGACGGGTTTGTTCAGATAAAGGCATAATGAGGAAGGTTTCTGCCAGACAAATTAATAGGATTAGGAGAGCAGCTGCTAAAATGCCATTGCAAAGCAGCAAACAGGTATTTGAAGCCACTGGTGCCTCTGGAGTCCCGCGAACCTCAAGGTGTAGTATCCTCCAGAGGTTTGCAATTGTGCATAAAGCTATTATTCGGCCACCCCTAAACAATGCTCACAAGCAGAAACGGTTGCAGTGGGCTCAGAAATACATGAAGACTAATTTTCAAACCGTGTTGTTTACTGATGAGTGCCGTGCAACCCTGGATGGTCCAGATGGATGGAGTAGTGGATGGTCGGTGAATGGCCACCATGTCCCAATAAGGCTGCAACGTCAGCAAGGAGGGGGCGGAGTCATGTTTTGGTGTGGAATCATTGGGAGAGAGCTGGTAGGCCCCTTTAGGGTCCCTGACGGTGTGAAAATGACCTCTGCAAAGTACGTAGAGTTTATGACTGACCACTTTCTTCCGTGGTACAAAAAAAAGAACCGTGCCTTCCGTAGCAAAATTATCTTCATGCATGACAATGCACCATCTCATGCTACAAAGAATACCTCTCTGTCATTGGCTGCTATGGGCATAAAAGGAGAGAAACTCATGGTGTGGCCCCCATGTTCCCCTGACCTCAACCCTATTGAGAACCTTTGGAGCATCCTCAATCAAAATATGAGGGTGGGAGGCAGTTCACATCAAAACAGAAGCTCTGGGAGGTTATTCTGACATCCTGCAAAGATATTCAAGCAGAAACTGTCCAAATACTCACAAATTCAATGGATGCAAGAATTGTGAAGGTGATATCAAAGAAGGGGTCCTGTAACTTGGCCTGTTAAATTGGTTTTGATTTCTGTAAATATGACCTCCTGATGCTGCAAATTCAACAAATTACCATTTTACTTCTCTTTTGATCTCTGTTGTGCATAATAATTTGAAACAGTGCATTTTGAGTTTTTTTACTTCTAAAAAAAAATCTGTTATCATTGGGAGATTTGTTCAATAAAATTTTCATTATACTCCAACGGTTGATGGCTTGAAGATTATACCGACTGTCATTTGCATCGACTATTTAGGAAAATCAGCGAAAAATAACATTTGCATAATAATTTGGAATGCGGTGTATTAAATCTTTTATAGATCCTCATGGAAGGTATATAATTTTAGTCTGTAAACTGGATTCAGTTATGTACACTATTGTTTCAATAAATGCTCCTAACAAAAGACAAACCCCTTTTGTTACGAAAGTTATAGCCAAAGATAAAACTATGCAACAAGGAGGCTTGTTAATTTGTGGAGCTTTCAATATAGTAATGAATAACAGATTAGATAGATCTAATTCAGGGATTGGCAGAAGTTTGGGTATAGAGTCTTTGGCATCAGAGGAATACTTACTGTTTTGTAGGAAAGAGTGGTTGGATCCATCGCTGGCAGAGGTAAAAGGAAACTTTTTCCAAGTTTTATTAGTTCTTGATTAAAAGAGGGTATTCATTAGCGTATATGGTATATCTTGCAATGAAAAATTTGAAGGTAGGTAGCCTACGCGTTTCGGATGGTGTCTCCGTCCTTATTCATGGCTTAGAGGAATACTTACATGATGTGTGACGTTATCAACACGCCTCTGAAAAGGTTTTCACTTTCTTTTCAGCACCCCACAGGGTATATTCCAGAATAGATTTTTTTCTTGGTAGACAGGGAGATTTTAATGAACTTATTACATGGTCAGACCATGCTCCTATTTCCCTAACCCTAATGGATAAATACAATTTACCCCCTAGAGCCCCATGGAAATTGAACACCTTTCTCTTAAAATCCCGGCCTAATCAAGATTCTATAAATTCATAATTAAAAGAGTTCTTTGAAATAAATTCACTCTCTTCTTCTTCAGAAATGGTGTGGTGCACTCAATAAGGCTTTTGTGAGAGGTCTTTTTATACAACTTGCTGCTAAGGCAAAACGTGAAAGGAATAAAAAATTGATTTGCTCCTATCAGCAATTCAGGTCAATGAAACTCTGATGAAATCCACCCCTTCAATTACTATAAATGATATCCTTAAAGACTTAAGAGAACACCGTAAGACTTTGAATTTATTTCAATACGATAACAATTTAAAACGTCTCAAAATGAATTTTTAAGCTCAGGGGGATAAACCTAGTAAACTTCTGGCAAGGAGAGTAAAATGCCAAATAGCTAAATCCAAAATCCAATAGCTATCTCTTCCGAATGGTCACAAGTTATATGACCCTCAAACAATTGCAGATTCCTTCGATGACTATTATAGTCAATTATATTATCTAAAAGACTATTCTTCTCTGCCAAACGTATCACCAAACTTAATCAAAGAGTTCTTGTCTGAGATTACTCTTCCACGGTTATCAGACTCACAACTAAGTAGTTTAAATGAGCCCATTACAAAAGGGTTGAAACAAAACAAATGTCCAGGTCCAGACGGGCTTCCTAATGAGTACTTTAAAGTGTTCATATATGAGAGAAGTACTTCTTCGAACACCTACCTATAATGAGCTAGTAGCCAAGTAGACCCCCAAAGTCAGAAATGCTTCAGGCAATTTTGATCACTCTTCCTAAACCTGGTAAAATGACAGATAAACCAGAAAACTTTCGTCCAATTTCATTGCTAAATAGTGATCTAAAAATTTTCTCAAAATTGATTGCGATGCGAATCAATGACTGTTTACCCTCATTGATTTCCCTAGACCAAGTGGGGTTTGTGAAGGGGCGCCAAGCCAGAGATGGCACCAGAAGATTACTACACTTGATTCAGTTGGCATATGATTCTTCAGAACCCACAATTGTCCGTTCTTTAGATGCAGAAAAAGCATTCGTCCGGGTATATTGGCGCTTTCTAGAAGCCGTTCTAGATAAATATAGCTTTCATTCATTCATAAAACAGGCAGTTCTCTCCCTTTACTCCAGTCCATCAGCTATTGTGTTCACTTCTGGGTTTCTGTCCAAACCATGTTTAATAAGCAATGGCACTAACCAAGGATACCCTTTGTCCCCCCTAATTTTTGATTTATGCATGGAACCCTTTGCGGAAATGATTAGAACATCACAAAACATTTCCGGTATTAATGCTGGAGGACGAGAGTATAAAATCGGTCTCTATGCAGATGATGTGGTTCTCATTTTTAAGTCTCCCATGTCTTCCTTATCCGAAATTACTAAAATTATAGCACGTTATTCTGAGATGTCATATTACAAACTAAATATATCTAAATCTCTGGTGATGCCCATTAATATCCCACAAATATTAAAACCGCTCCTTTCTAGCTTCATTTTCACATGGGCAGATAAAGGACTACCATATCTGGGTATAGTGTTGACTCCTCATCCGCCCATGGTTATGAATACAAATTATACGGAACTCATTTTGAAAATGAAACAGGAATGTAATAGATTAGATAAGTTTCAATTATCTTGGATGGCCAGGATTAATTTAGTAAAAATGTTACTTTTACCTAAATACTTATATTATTGTAGGACCATACCTTATTTAATATCATCCTCGCTATTATCTCAATTACAGACTTTATTTATGAAGTTCATATGGAATAATAAGAGAGCGAGGGTGGCTGAACATCTTCTTTTTCAAAGGGTTAAATATGGAGGGTTGGGGGTTCCGGACTTAAAAGCTTATAATGTATCGGCTATTATGGACCATATGCAATCGAGTTGGTATACCCATGACATAAATTTATGGTCTCAATTAGAAGATGCAATGTTTCCTACATTATTAATGAAACATTGTATGATAGCTACTTATTTAGGTGCTAGCACTCCACCTATTCCTCTGCGGTCGATGTCTGACTCTCTGCAGGTTTGGAAGATGTATGTTTGTAAAGAACGTTGGATTCATGTTTCACTAACTCAAATTCCGTTCCAAGTTATTGCAATCTTTCTTCCTCATATTTCAATTAAACCCTGGTTGGAAGCTGGCATCGACATGACCATCTAAACATTCTAAGTGAATCATATGGAATTAATGAAGAAGATTCATCTTAGATGGTACCTAACTCCTTCTAGACTGATGCACATTTTTCATGGGACATCTAGAGCTTGTTGGAGGGGTTGCGGACTTACAGGCTCCCTATTACATATGTGGTGGTCTTGCCCCATCATTACCCGTTTATGGATAGATACATTTAATTTTATCTCAGAATTAACAGATTTACATGTTAATATCAATCCTCCTTTAGCAAATCTTGATATTTCACTTGAGGATATTTCTCCCAATATGAGATAGCTTACACATCACATCCTAATTGCTACTAGAATGGCTATAGCTCAATCATGGAAGTCCCCGGTTCCTCCCTGTATTTCTGATGTTATTCGTCGGGTAAATATTCAATGTAACCATGAAACTTTATTACTTTCACATGTCCAAATGCATCATCGTAATTTAAAGTCCTGGGAAAGGTGGATACAGTCTAAATACTTCAAGTGAAGAAAAATAATAATTATATTTAGGTGTTCTCTTTATTCAGAGGCAATGTTTATCTCTTTGTTTTGTATCTAATTGTAACTTTGTTTAGATCTCGGACTGTTTAGAGATCTTTACGTCCTTGTTGTTCTTATGGAAAATTCAAATAAAATTCTAATGAAACAAAAAAAAACAAGTAACAAAAAAAAGTCATTATTTTGCATAAAATATATTTTATTGCCCCCACATTACATAAAAACAAAAGACGTACACATATTAGGTACCTACACGACCGTAATAACCTGAAGAATTAATTTAACGGGTTATTTAGCGTGAAACGTGAACGGGATAAAAAATAAGCAGTCGCTTTTTCCTATATTCACGCCGTAAAAAAAAAAAAATTACCCCCAATCTGCGGGAGAAAAAAAATACTATTTCTCTCTCATAAAACAAGGCGTCATACAGTCACGTCAATGAAAAAATAAAAAAGTTATGGCTGCTGAAAGGCAGAGTGGCAAAAACAGAAAAAATTAGCTGGTCATCAAGGTCTTTTCAGGCCCGGTCATTAACCCCTTCCCGACATTTGACGTATCCATACGCCAAAGTCGGGTAAGGGAAATATGGAACGGGCTCACGGAGTGAACCCGCTCCATACGATGTCGGCTGTATGTTACAGCCGACACTTCAGAGTAACGAGCGTCATCGCGATCGAGCGCGATCCCGCTCGTTTAACTCGTTAAATGCCACGGTCAATAGCGACCGCAGCATTTAAATAGTTAGAAAGAGAGAGGCGACCCCCTCTAACATCTCATTGCGCCCCCCGCAACGCAATCGTGGGGGTGCGATGATTGCTATGACTGCCTGAGCGCCTAATGAAGGCCCCCAGGTCCGCCATCTTTGTGCTCCTATTAAGCCCTTAATAGAAGCCTGTCAGAATCACAATATTCTGCAATACTATATGTATAGTACTAGAGGGTGGGCCATTTATATGGATACACCTAAATAAAATGGGAATGGTTGGTGATATTAACTTCCTGTTTGTGGCACATTAGTATATGGGAGGGGGGAAACTTTTCAAGCTGGGTGTTGACCATGGCGGCCATTTTGAAGTTGGCCATTTGGTATCCAACTTTAGTTTTTTCAATGGGAAGAGGGTCATGTGACACATCAAACTTATCGAGAATTTCACAAGAAAAACAATGGTGTACTTGGTTTTAACGTTACTTTATTCTTTCATGAGTTATTTATGTAATTATGGGTGTCAGGTCCGAGCATTCCTAGATGAACAGTTTCCTGGAAAGTGGATTGGTCGTCGTGGGCCAGTTGAATGGCACCCTAGGTCTCCTGATCTGACCCCCTTAGACTTTTATCTTTGGGGTCATCTGAAGGCAATTGTCTATGCTGTGAAGATACGAGATGTGCAGCAACTGAAACTACGGATACTGGAAGCCTGTGCTAGCATTTCTTCTGTGGTGTTGCTATCAGTGTGTGAAGAGTGGGAGAAGAGGGTTGCATTGACAATCCAACACAATGGGCAGCACTTTGAACACATTTTATAAGTGGTCAGAAACTTGTAAATAACTCATGAAAGAATATAGTAACGTTAAAACCAAGCACACCATTGTTTTTCTTGTGAAATTCTCGATAAGTTTGATGTGTCACATGACCCTCTTCCCATTGAAAAAACTAAAGTTGGATAGAAAATGTCCGACTTAAAATGGCCGCCATGGTCAACACCCAGCTTGAAAAGTTTCCCCCCTCCCATATACTAATGTGCCACAAACAGGAAGTTAATATCACCAACCATTCCCATTTTATTTAGGTGTATCCATATAAATGGCCCACCCTGTATATGTAGAAAAAAAATGTAAAAATGAAAAGTTAAAAAAAAAACTTT
This sequence comes from Rhinoderma darwinii, assembly GCF_050947455.1. Taxonomy (NCBI): domain Eukaryota; kingdom Metazoa; phylum Chordata; class Amphibia; order Anura; family Rhinodermatidae; genus Rhinoderma; species Rhinoderma darwinii. Next base: position 127,346,731 of record NC_134689.1, read on the forward strand.
TCCCATTTTCCCCCTAGAGCATAGTAAAAAAATTAAGAAATAAACATAATTGGTATCGCCGCGTCCGTAAAAGTCTGAACTATTACAATATATCATTATCTAACCCGCACAGTGAACGCAGTAAAAAAATAAATAATTGTAAATGCCAGAATCTCTATTTTTTGGTCACCTTATCTCCCTCAAAAAATAAAATAAAAACTGATCAAAACGTCGCTTGAACCCCAAAATGGTATCATTAAAAACTAGATAATAATAAGCCCTCATACCACTTAATCGATGGAAAAATAAAAAAGTTATGGCTCTCAGAATTTGGCGACACAAAATAAATTTTATTTTTTACACTTAGGTTTTTACTTGTAAAAGTAGTAAAATATAGAAAAAACTATATATATATATTGTATCTTTATAATCATATTGACCCACAGAATAAAGTTAACATGTTGTTTTAATTGCACAGTGAATATCGTAAAATCGACGCGCAAAAAACTATGGAGGAATCGCTGTTTTTTTTTTTTCATTTTCTACCCCACAAATAATTTTTTCCCGTTTCCTATTACATTATATGGCACAATAAATGCTACGAAAAACTACAACTCGTCCCGCAAAAATCAAGCCCTCATATGACTTTATCGATAGAAAAATAAAAAAGTTATGGCTTTTGGAATGTGGGGAGGAAAACACGAAAATGAAAATCTGAAAAAGGGCTGCGGCGGGAAGGGGTTAAGGGGTTAACTGCCCGTTTAAGGTTTTGCCACAGCATCTCAATTGGATTCAAGTGGAATGCGATTCAGATAGGCCACTCCAAAACCTTAATTTTCTTTGTTTTGAGCCATCCAGAGGTAGACTTGCTTGTGTTCTTCGGATCATTGTCTTGCTGCATAAACCAACTGTGCTTGAGCCCAGTGTCTTTCTTAGACCTTATTCACGCGAGCGTATTTAACGTCCGTGAAAATCAAGCGCGTCGCATGGACCTATGTAACTCAATGTGGCCGTTCAGACCGTCCATGATTTTCACGCAGCGTGTCCGCTGTGTAAAACTCACGACATGTCCTACAGTTGAGCATTTTTTGCGCATCACGCACCCATTGAAGTCAATGGGTGCGTGAAAATCACGCGCGGCACACGGACGCACTTCCGTGTGCTGCGCGTGATTCGCGCAACAGTTGTTAAAGAAATTAAGGGAAAAATAAAAGCACCTCCTTCATTTCTGTTTCTAAACATAAAAACAGAGTGTCATTACGATGCCATATGCGCGAAAATCACGCAGCCACGCACCAAATACTCATCCAGGAGGTCACAAAAGAACCAAGCCAAACAGTTAAAGAACTGCAGGTCTTACTTGCCCAGTTAAGGTCAATGTACACGACTCCACAATAAGGCCTTATTCACACGAACGTGTGCGTTTTCTGCGTGCAAAATACGCAGCGTTTTTTGTGCATTGCCGTACCGTGTGCATTTTTTCATAGACGTTGTGGTATGAAGGCTGTTTTTATTGCGGGACGAGCTGTCGTTTTTATTGGTACCATTTTGGGGTACATGCGAATTTTTGATCACTTGTTTTCCTTTTTTTTTTGGGAGGCAAGGTGACCAAAAAACAGCAATTCTGGCATATTTTTTTTATATAGCGTTCACCCAGTGTTATAAATTACATTCTGCGGGTCAGTTTGATTCCGGCGATACCTAATTTATAGCACTTTTTTATGTTTTACAACTTTTTGCACAATCAAATTACTTTTGTAAGGAGAGTGGATATTTTCTGTCGCCAAGTTGTGAGAGCCATAGCTTTTTAATTTTTTCGTCGACGGGGCTGTATGAGGGCTTGTTTTTTGCAAGACGAGTTATAGTTTTTATTGGTACCTTTTTGGGTTCATGCGACTTTTTAGTCACTTTTTATTTCAATTTTTGGAAGACAAGGTGACCAAAAAATAGCAATAAATAACATAATATTTTTATAGTTCAGGTAGTTACGGTCGCAGCTGTACCAAATATGTATGGCTTTATTATTTTTTTCAATAATAAATGACTTGATAAGGGAAAAAGGGCAATTGTGTTTTATGTTATTACTTGAAACTTTTATTGTATTTTTTACAACTTTTATTTTTACTTTTTTTACACTTTGTTTTACACTTTTCTTTAGTCCCACTAGGGGACTCGAAGGTCCAACTGTTTGTTTGATGTTCTAATACATTGCACTACCTATGTAGTGCAATGTATTAGAATTGTGAGTTGTTCACTGACAGCAAGCCGATCAGGCTCCGCCTCCAGACGGGGCCTCATCGGCTTCCGTAATGGCAAATAGGAAGCCATTGTTAGGCCTCCTGTTGCCATAGTAGCAGTGGCCAGCCGTGCCATCGCATGGCAGGCTGCCGATTTGATACAAACCACTTTGATGCAGTGATCGCATTGGATCGCTGCATTGAAGGGGTTAATGGCAGGAATCATAACATACACCCACTGCTGATGACGCCGGCTCAGCTTCTGAGCCGGAAGCTGAGCCGACGCCATCTTGCCGATGGTACCGGAAGCCTTTTAGTACCGAAATCCCCGCCAACAAGCGGGGCATAGGAGGATTTCGTTGCTGGCAGACCGGGAGGTAAGTATTAGGCCTCCGATCGCCTTTGCAGCCACTGGCAACCAATCAATCACGTTGCTGGGGTGCCGGTGGCTATAAACTCCTCACATGCTGTGATCTCTATTGAACGCAGCATGTGAGGGGTTAATCGGTCGGTTCGGAGGCTAGATCCGGTCCTGCCGATACCTCAGGGTGCCAGTTGTAACATACAGCTGTCACCCGGCGGTTATGTCGCTGGCTCAGCTCCTAATCCAGCTTCATCTCCTTCACGTACAGTTACGTGGAATTGCGTTAAAACCCCAGTTCCCATCACGTAACTGTACGTGAAGTCACTTGTAAAAAAAAATGAATAAAAAAAAAAAAAAAGAATAGACATCGCGTCTATTTACTTTCAAGACACTTCATTAACGTGTAATGTGTGAGTATGTGACTGGACATCATGATCTAGCAAGATCACTATGTGCAGAGTAAATGAATGGAGAGAAGTGTATGACGCTGATTGGTCAGCGTCATACACTTCTCTCCACAACGCCCACTTGGTCAAAAAGTAAAAACATGCCCAGTTGGGCATTAAAGAAGTCATTAGCATAAATCTAAAATTGGTCATAACTTGGTGAAAATAGATAGTTTTTCTAAATAATAAACACTGCTGTAATCTACATTACAGCTCCTATCACATAATGTAGAAGATAATGTGGTGACAGAGCCTCTTTAAGTACAGAAATGTCCTAATGTGCATGTCAGGACTAGTTAAAAATTTATAACTAGATGCGTTGCGCATGCTCAGGGACTTAGTTCCTAATAGCCCACTACTCGATACATATGTTATGAAGAATAATTCAGATGTGTGACAGAGGGAGCTCCCTCCCTCTGTAAACAACTTTAATGCTGCGGTCGCTGTTGACCTCAGTATTTAAGGGATTAAACGTTCGTGATTGAAGAAAACTTAGATCGCTACCGTTGGAGCAGGAGCCCGGCTTTCATCAGACAGCCGAGAACCAGCTCCACGCTGCACGGGAGACCCATGCAGGACTTAAACTAGGCTGCCATGAAAAGGCAGTGGCCTAGCCTAAGGCCCCCAAGTGACCACCGTGAAAAGTCGTATTGGGGGTTACTAAAAAGTTAAAGATAGAAAACATCGCAAATACATACAAGATCGTAGGGATTTTGATATAGGACAAGCCTATACTTTCAAAATACGAGCACATCCAATCCCCAATCTGGAAACTAGATTCACAGATTTTTCGGAATCTGTCTCAATTCGTCCCTACCGAAACGTCAATCTAGTGACGATACAAGATCAGGTACTAAATGTAAAATCAAAAATAGAAGACACAATCAAAATTCTGCTCTCAAAGGCTATCATGGTGCATAGCAAGTTGACAATGGAGGCTGGAATGGAGGTCTATATATTTAGCAATGAGTCCAGCTTTTGTCTTGGATGCAATGATAGCCGGAGATTGGTCTGGAGACCATTTGGACAATGCCATGAAGAGGCCTTCACAAGGGAACGTCACACCGGTCCTACTCCCGGGATTATGGTGTGGGGTGGCATAATGTACAGTAGCCGGACACCTATAGTCTTCTTTTTAGGTACACTAACAGCTCGGCCTTACATTAATTTGGTCATGGGACCAGTGGTACAGTCATTTCTACAAAGTGTCCCAGAAGTCGTTTCTTAACAGGACAACGCCAGGCCGCATGTTGCTCGTGCTACTGTGAGCAGCCTGGGTGGCCTAAACATGCTATCATGGCCTGCAGCGCCTCTGGACTTGTCTCCCATCAAGCACATCTGGAACATCATTGGTCGGCAATTGCAAAGGGAGCTGCCAGCAGCAAATCTTGATGATTTGCATGCCCAAGTGCATTCAGCGTGCCATAACATTCCTCAGACACCAATAATAACCTCATCTATAGCATGCCAAGGTGTGTAAGTGCATGTATTTCTGAGCGTGGTACTCATACCCATTGCTGAATAAATGAAGATGTTTGGAATATTTTGTTTCCATTTTTTTTTATACAGTTGAATCCAATGCTGAAGCAAGGAACTGTCAGCTCCCTGCTTCAGCATTCACTGTCCACTAGTAGAGGACTCCCCAGGCACAGCGCTACTTTAATCACTTAGCCCGGGGAAGCCGTTGACGTCACTGTCCATATATGAACATTGACTTCAGGGACTACTCCTGGAGCATAATCCCCAGCTAGAGAGATGCCAACGTTCTTTAGAGGGCACTTTTACAATGTGGGGTGCTAAGGCGGGATTCACACGACCGGGTCCCGCCCGAGCCCGAGTATCGGCCGGTAAAATCGGCCATTTTTCCCGGCCGGTTTGCATTATTTTTGCATCCGTTCTGGGCCGGGCAGATCTGGACAGTGACATCAGCGGCAACTCCTGAAGGGGAATCCCCATGTGTTCGGGGATTCCGCTTCAAGAGTTTCCCCGGATGTCACTGCCCAGATATGGACAGAGACATCAAGCGCTCTGTCCAGGAGCGGAATCCCCGAACACACGGGGATTCCGCTCCTTCAGGCAACTAAAATGGAGCTAGCACATAGCAGAGCGGGGAGATACCTCCCTGCTCTGCTATAGTGGCATCGCTACAGCAGTAGCAGCAGCAGCTGCTAGCGGCGCCATGGAAGGTGTCGCCGGGCCAGGGCGCTTTTAAAACAAGCAGGGGAAGGGAGCCAGCGCAGTGCTCCCTTCCACCTGCTGTACACCCATGCCCTGCCACACAGTGTACAGCCATTCGTCCGAATGGCATAAACTCCTCCTCCTCACATGCACTCTGCGCTGTGAGGAGGAGGAGATAGAGCGCAAGCCACGGAAAACCCGGCCATCACTCGGGACACATTCCGGTGATGGCCGTGTATTACCCGGCCCCATAGACTTCTATGGGGGCCGGGCACCCGGCCGAAAATAAAGCATGTCCTATTTTTTGACGGCCGGTTTTCCCGGCCGTCAAAAAATCGGTCGTGTGAATAGCCCCATTAGGGGTCTATTATTCCTAATGCAGCCGGGTGCCGGCCGATTTATGAACGGCCGGCACCCGGCCGGGAAACCCTGTCGTGTGAATGAGGCTTAAAGGGGCATATTTACTGTGTTAAGGCTTACTTAACCCCTTAATGACCAGCCTATTTTAGGCCTTAATGACCAAGCTATATATTAAGTTTTTTCATCGTCTCATTCAAAGAGCTATAACTTTTTTATTTGCGTCGAGATAGCTTTATAAGGTCTTGGTTTTTGCGGGACAAGTTGTATTTTTTAATAGCACCATTTTGGGGTACATATAATTTATTGATTAACATTTATTAACTTTTTTTGGGGGTAATAGAAAAAAACCCAGCAATTTCGTCAAACTTTTTTACGTCCTAAATTTACGCCGTTTACCGTGTGATATAAATAACCCAATAACTTTATTCAGCGAGCTGTTACAATTGCAACGATACCAAATTTATATTGATTTTGTATGTTTTTCTAGTTTTGCACAATTTTTCAAAATTATTTGTTTTTGTGGCTCCATATTTGGAGAGCCATGACTCTTATTTTTCTGCCGATGCAGCATTGTGAGTTTTTTTTTTTCGCGGGACGACTTGTAGGATTCATTGGTACCGTTCTGGAGTACATGCGACTTTTTGATCACTTTTTATCACATTTTTTCTAAGGCAGGATTCACAGAAAACAGCAATTTTTGCATTGTTTTTTAGTTTAGTTTTTTTATGGCGTTCGCAGAGCGGGTTAAATAATGTAATAACATTGTAGCTGGGGTCGTTACAGATGCGGCGATACCAAATATGTATAACTTTTATTTTTTTTTCTATTTGTTAATAATAAAGCATTTTGTAAGGGGAAAAAGTGGTTTTTTTTTATTATTAACTTCATTAACCCTTTCACGACCAAGGACGAAAATGCACGTCCTGGTCGGCTGCTAGTTCCCGCACCAGGACATGCATTTTCGTCCGCATTTCAAACTGTCACTCTGTGTAAACACAGAGTGACAGACCCGCGCTGACAGCTGTCCTAGACAGCTGAGACATCAGTCTCGCCGGACAGCGGACCATCGCCGCTGCTTTCGGCAGTTAACCCCTTAAGTGCGGCGACGGATTGCCGTCGCCGCATTTAAGTGGTTTGAAGCACATCGGCAGCCCCCACGAAGTGATCGTGGGGGCTACCGATGCTTGTCACGGCAATCGGAAGTCAGATAATGACCTCCGGGTTGCCATGTACGGAAGCCTCGGAGGAACAGCCTCCGGCCGTTCCTCCTCTGCTTCCTGTCAGTGTGACAGTCACGTCACAATGACAGTTAGAGTACATCACACTACGTGTGTAGTGTAATGTACTCTAGCAGCGATCAAAGCTGCAAGACTAAGTGTCCCCTAGTGGGACAAGTTAAAAAAGTAAAAAAAAGTAATAAAAATGTTTTCAAAAAAGTGTAAAAATAAAAGTTATAAGTTATATAAACACAAAATACTTTTTTTCCTATAATAAGACTTTTATTATAGAAAAAAAATGAACACGTTAAAAAAGTACACATATTTTGTATCACCGCGTTCATAACGACCCCAACTATAAAACTGTAATGTTATTTTCCCCGCACGATGAACACCCCAAAAAAAAATCAATAAAAAACGACGACAGAATCACAATTTTTTTGGTCACCACCGCTCCCTAAATAAAGAATAAAAAGTGATCAAAAAGTCGCATGTTCCCAACAATAGTACCAATAAAAACTTCAATCCGTCCCGCAAAAAACAAGCCCTTACACAGCTTTTTTGACTAAAAAATAAAACAATTATGGCTCTCTGAATATGGAGACACAGAAATTTTTTTTGTTTATAAATAAGTAATTTTATTGTGCAAACGCTAAAAAAAAGGACCAAACTTATATACATCTGGTATCGCCGTAATCGTACAAACACGCAGAATAAAGTAAAAATGTCATTTATAGCGTACGTTGAGCGCCGCAAAAAGAAAACCTAAAAAACGGTGTCAGAATTCCTGTTTTTTGCTCAGGATTGCAAAAAAATTGAACAAAGAGTGCTAAAAAAAAAAAATCGCACGTACCCCAAAATGGTACCAATGAAAACTACAGATTGTCCCGCAACAAATAAGCCCTCACAGGGCTCCGGTGGTGAAAAAATAAAAAAGTTCTGGCTTTCAGAATATGGCAATGCAAAATGTTCCAAAAGCGGATACGATCGGGCGCCATTTATCAGTGCGACACCGGCCACACATCTATGAAATATTATTTATTTACCCCATTATTATACCCTCTTATTATACCCTGATGTTCTCCGCACAGATAACATGTACCCTGATGTACCCCGCACAGATTACATATGCCCCCCACATTATAAACTGAAATACCAGCGAAACCCAAAACAGAAAAACTACCAATCTACATCTGCGCCCCAAAAACAAAATGGCGTCCCTCTCTTCTGAGCCCTGCAGCGTGCCCAAGCAGCAGTTTGCGCCCACACATACGGCATCGCCATACCCGAGAGAACCCGCTTAATGTTTTATGAGGTATATACGATTATTTAATTTGCACAGTGCACACCTTAAAAAAATTTAATAATTGAAACCGCCAAAATCGCAGTTTTTTTTTTTTTGTCACCTTCGCTCTAAAAAAAAAAATGTAATACAACTTTTGAATCACTTTTTATGTACCAAAAAATGGTACCAATAAAAACTGCAGCTCCTCCCGCAAGAAATAAGCCCTCACACCGCTCAATTCATGGAAAAATAAAAAAGTTATGGCTCTTGGAAAGCGGGGAGGGAAAATCTAAAATAAGAAAGCAAAAAATGGATCAGTCCTGAAAGGGTTAATTCATTTCTAATGAAAAAATCGTATGACCATATGTGGGGTATTTCTGTACTCGGGAGAAATTGCTTTATAAAAAATGGTTGTTTTCTTCCTTCTTTATCCCTTGTAAAAATGAGAAAATGCAACATTTTAGTGGAAAAAATTTTGATATGAATTTTCGCGCCCTAATTCTAATAAACTCTGCAAAGGACCCGTAGGGTGTAAATGCTCACTATACCCCTAGAAAAATTCCTTGAAGGTTTTTCCAAAATGGGGTCACTTTTGGGGGGTTTCCACTGTTTTGGTCCCTCCAGTGCATTGCAAATGCATGGCACCGAAAACCATTGCAGCAAAATCATAAATCCAAATGGCGCTCCTTCCCTTCTGAGCCCTTCTGTGGATCCAAACAGCAGTTTATTACCACATATGGGGGTATTGTCGTAATCGGGAGACATTGCTTTACAAATGTTGGGGTACATTTTCTTCGTTATTCCTTGTAAATAATAAACATTTCTATGTAAAAAAAAACATTTTAATTTTTACAGACTAATTCCAATATATTTAGCGAAAAACCTGTGTGGTCAAAATGCTAACTATACCCCTAGATAAATACCTTAAGGGGTCTAGTTTTCGAAATGGGGTCGTTTATGGGCAGTTTCTATCGTTCTGGCAGCTCAAAGCTTCTCCAAATGTACAGTGGGGCCTAAAACATTTTCAAGCAAAATATAGTCCTGAAAGCCTCCGGGTGTTCCCTTCCTTTGGGGCCCTGCCGTGTGTCCAAACAACGCATTAGGGCCACAATGTGGGTATTTTTGAAAACAGGAGAAAGAGGGTGATAGATTTTGGGGTGTGTTTCTTCATTTTCATGTTCGCTTTACAAAGAAATCGGTCTTCAAACAAATACTTTTATGAAAAAAGTGAAATTATTTTTTTTTTCACCTGATATGCATTAAATTTAGCAAAGAACTGTGGGGTCAAAATAATTACTATACACCTAAATAATTACGTTATGGGGTCTAGTTTTCGAAATGGGGTAGTTTATGGGGAGTTTCTATCGTTCTGGCAGCTCAAAGCCTCTCCAAATGTACAGTGGGGAATAAAACATTTTCAAGCAAAATATGAGTCCTGAAAGCCTCCGGGTGCTCCCTTCCTTTTGGGCCCTGCCGTGTGTCCAGGCAGCGCATTAGGGCCACAATGTGGGTAATTTTGAAAACAGGAGAAACAGGGTGATAGATTTTGGGGTGTGTTTCTTCATTCTCATGTTCGCTTTACAAAGAAATCGGTCTTCAAAGTGATACTTTTATGAAAAAAGTGAAATAATTTATTTTTTCACCTGTTATGCATTAAATTTAGCAAAAAACTGTGGGGTCAAAATACTTACTATACCTCTAAATAAATACCTTATGGGGTCTAGTTTTCTAAATGGGGTCGTTTATGGGGAGTTTCTATCGTTCTGGCAGCTCAAAGCCTCTCCAAATGTACAGTGGGGCCTAAAACATTTTCAAGCAAAATATGAGTCCTGAAAGCCTCCGGGTGCTCCCTTTCTTTCGGGCCCTGTCGTGTGTCCAGGCAGCGCATTAGGGTCACAATGGGGGCATTTTTGAAAACAGGAGAAACAGGGTGATAGATTTTGGGGTGTGTTTCTTCATTCTCATGGTCGCTTTATACAGAAATCGGTCTTCAAAGTGATACTTTTATGAAAAAAGTGTTTTTTGTTTTTTTTTCACCTGCTATGCATTAAATTTAGCAAAAAACTGTGGGGTCAAAATACTTACTATACCTCTAAATAAATACCTTATGGGGTCTAGTTTTCTAAATGGGGTCGTTTATGGGGAGTTTCTATCGTTCTGGCAGCTCAAAGCCTCTCCAAATGTACAGTGGGGCCTAAAACATTTTCAAGCAAAATATGAGTCCTGAAAGCCTCCGGGTGCTCCCTTTCTTTCGGGCCCTGTCGTGTGTCCAGGCAGCGCATTAGGGTCACAATGGGGACATTTTTGAAAACAGGAGAAACAGGGTGATAGATTTTGGGGTGTGTTTCTTCATTCTCATGGTCACTTTACACAGAAATCGGTCTTCAAAGTGATACTTTTATGAAAAAAGTGAAATTATATTTTTTTACGCCTGCTTTGCATGAATTCTTACAAAAAAACTGTGGGGTCAAAATACTTACAACACCGCTTAATAAATACCTTAAGGGGTGTAGTTTTCAAAATGGGGTCACTTGTGGGGGTTTCCACCATTCTGACACCTATGAGCCTCTGAAAACCTGGCTTGGTGCAGGAAAACAAAATGTACTTCAAAATGTATAAAATGATGACTAAATTTGTAAGTCTTCCAAATTGCTCAAAAAAAATTTTTTTTTTTCAAAAGTGCTGCCAAAATAGAGTAAAGAGATGGAAATATATATTTAACTAAAAAAATTGTACTGTATGTATGTACATATGTGACATATTGCAGTTAAAAATAGGGAAAAATTATCATTTTTACAAAATGTCTTCAATTTCTCTATTTTTTAATTAATTTCCGCAAATCGTATCAGTCTACTTTTACCACTAAAATAAAGTACAACATGTGACGAAAAAACAATGTCAGAATTACTTGGATATTCAAAACTTTCACAGAGTTATTCTCTGATAAAGTCAGACATACCAGATTTGACAAATCTGGCTTGGTCATTAAGGTACAAACATGCCCGGTCATTAAGGGGTTAAACCTCCGGTAGCCGAGAACAGGGAGATTTAACCGCTCCCTGCTCTGTTTATTTATTCTGATGCAGTGCCGTAAAAAAGTAATTGCATCACAATAAAGCCCGTTAGTGGCCACCGTAAAAATACTAATGGGCGGTCACTAACGGGGTAAGAAGCAATATTACTATGTGTGAGGCACTAAAGGGGCACTATTACTGTGTGAAGGGCACTAAGTGGGCACTTTTGCTAAGAAGGGGCACTTTTACCAAGTAAGGACACTATTACTGTGTAATGGCAGTAAGGGGGAATTATTACTGTGTAGGAGCAGTAAGGGAGCATTATTACTGTGTAGGGGTACTATGGGGCACAATTACTGTGTTGGGGTACTATTTTTGTGCACATAAGGCAAACTATTACTGTGTTGGGGTACTAAGGGGGCACTATTACCGTGTGGGGCAATATTACCGTGTGATGTATCTGTTTAACACTATTATGTTTGGAGTAACTAGCTATGACACCATTATTTCTAAAGTTTAATATTTATGGGCATTTTACTATACAGCAGGTCCAGTAATGTGGGCACCTCAGGTATTGGCAGGCACAGTATTGGAGGAAACAGCAGGATGAAAAGTTTGCGTAGAGGGTGGGAAATAGGTTGGGTGCTGTGAAAGCGAGGAGCCAATGATGTCTGGGCAGCAAACTCTGCAGAGATGAGTCATGGTCAGAAGAAGTCATCATGGTGGTCTTACCTAATAGAAAAGAAAAGTGAATGTCTCCAATCAGAGAAAACATCTCCTGTGAGTTACTAGATTTAACGGTACCATATTCACTTATATGGTCAACAGAGCTTCTGTATAGAACTGGTATCTACCACTACATGGTCACTGTATAGTGGTAATATTGGCCTTTGGGATGAGGGGTCATAAGCCTTAGGGCTTGGGCCGCTTACTATTTAAGACCCGAACAACATCCCTGGATCACACAGTTTAGTTTTTGATAACTATTAGGGTATGTGCACACGTAGTGACCAAAAACGTCTGAAAATCCAGAACTGTTTTCAAGGGAAAACAGACCCTGCTTTTCAGACGTTTTTTGACCAACTCGCATTTTTCGCTGCGTTTTTCGCGCCGTTTTCGCGCCGTTTTTTACGTCCGTTTTTGGAGCTGTTTTCATTGGAGTCTATGAGAAAACAGCTCCAAAAACGTCCAAAGAAGTGTCCTGCACTTCTTTTGACGAGGCTGTATTTTTACGCGTCGTCGTTTGACAGCTGTCAAACGACGACGCGTAAATAACAGGTCGTCTGCACAGTACGTCGGCAAACCCATTCAAATGAATGGGCAGATGTTTGCCGACGTATTGTAGCCCTATTTTCAGACGTAAAACGAGGCATAATACGCCTCGTTTACGTCTGAAAATAGGTCGTGTGAACCCAGCTTTTACTGATCAGTCATATGAAGCAGAGTACTTGCTCAGTCCTGTGGTAAATAGATGGAGCATATGTCTTTATAGTAATATAATTTCAAAATAAAGCACCTCAATTTCCCTAGTTTTTATTGTTTTATGAACATGCAACATAGAAATGCCGTATCTTACCATTGTCTCTTTTGTATTTATTTTTGGATAACCACACCCTTTATTTGCATAACCATAACCATGAATAGTGTGTAAATTGGACAGCGCCCCTGCTTAGTACCTCTTCAGACGTTATAGCCCTGCCAATTTTTGTTTTTTTTAGGATGATATCCCAGATTTGACTTAACTCTTCTTTTTCACTTTTCTTTGCTGAATTCTAGGGGAGAGGTGCAGCATATGCTAGAACGATTTGGAGGCAAGTTTACGCTTTTTTGTTTTTATCAGTAATTCCATTTCCTTGTCAAAACATTTTTCCAACAATTTACATCAGGTTTGTAAAAAATCACATTCACACACTGCAGCTGAAAACATTGTAGTTTTTAGTACATGCTGCCCGGTCTATCGTGGTTTTGCCCCCATTGACTTTAATTCCACAGTTTTTTCCATGGGGCAAAACTGGAACAGATACAGTTCTAGGAACATTCCCAGAACCACTTCTTCAAGTACGGTATAACACAGCTGCTGATTGCAACAAAACCATGTCAGAATAAAACGCAATGATATGTTTCTTCAATATTTTCTATTTCTATGCTGTTATGGTTCTGAAAATCGCTTATTTTAATCCATATAGCAATTTTGCAAATAGTTATTTATTAAAAAATCTCCAACCTTCATGTATATTCAGCTCATATGAAGACTTATGAGTCTCAATGGTAACAGACTACAAAAATAACCCTGTTTAGTCTGCAGTCTTACTCCTTTTCAACTGTCAACATGCAGTCATGAGAAACAGAAAGTACAAATTTAAAGGGGTTTTCCAATCATAAGAAATTGATGGCCTTTCCTCAGGATAGACCATCAATATCTGATCAGTGGGTGTCCGATTCCTGGCATCCAACGCCGATCAGTTGTTTTGAAGGGGCCACAGCACTCGTATGAGCCCAGCTTTCCCTTCATTTCTCACCTGCTAGTACTGTGAATCGCTGACACACTTGTATCGGCGGTTTACAGTATTACAAGCCTTCTCCCAATCAAGGAAATAGGAGAAGGCTATAATACTGGGAACCATCGCTACAAGTTTGTTGGGGATTCACAGTACGAGCAGTGACAGTAATGAAGGGAAGGCAGCACTCATACAAGCGTTACGGCCCATTCAAAACAGCTGATCGGCAGGGATGCCACCAGTATGACACTCCAGGGATCAGATATCAGAGGGATCAGATATCAGTGATCCTGAGGATAGGCCATCAATTTCTTATGCTTTGACAACTCTTTTAATTCTATGTTTTTATTTATCAGGTCCCCACCAACTTCTATAAACAAACAAATAATCTCTGGTGACAACAACAAAAAAATACAACTAATTTCAATATGTAGCCATATTTTCCATAAAGTAAACTAATTTTCAGAAAGCAGGAGGGGAAAATAAGTACACCCTACTAATTACCGTATTAACATGTAGAACCACCTTTAGCAGCAATAACTTGCATAACTTTCTACAGCAATTTATCAATGTCTCACTTTGTTTTGACTACATTTTGGTCTTCCTCTTTACAACATTGTGTAATTCATTGATGTTTAACCCCTTCCCTCTTTAGCCACTTTTGACTTTCCTGACCGAGCCTCATTTTTCAAATCTGACATGTTTCACTTTATGTGGTAATAACGTCGGAATGCTTGTACCTATCCAAGCGATTCTGAGATTGTTTTCTCGTGACACATTGGACTTTAAGATAGTGGTAAAATTTGGTTGATACATTCAGTATTTAATTGTGAAAAACACCAAAATATAGTGAAAAATTGCAAAAAATAGCATTTTTATAAATTTAAATGTATCTGCTTGTAAGACAGGCAGTTATAACACACAAAATTGTTGCTAATTAACATCCCCCATATGTCTACTTTAGTTTGGCATCGTTTTTTGAACATCCTTTTATTTTTCTAGGATGTTACAAGGCTTGGAACTTTAGCAGCAATTTCTCACATTTTCAAGAAAATTTAAAAAGGCTATTTTTACAGGGGGCAGTTCAGTTCTGAAGTGGCTTTGAGGGACTTATATATTAGAAACCCCCAAAAAGTCACCCCATTTTAAAAACTGCACCCCTCAAAGTATTCAAAACAGCATTCAGAAAGTGTTTTAACCCTTTAGACGTTTCACAGGAATTAAAGCAATGTAAAGGTGAAATTTACAAATTTCGGGTTTTTTTGCAGAAATTTATTTTGAATCCATTTTTTGTGTAACACAAAGTTTCACCAGAAAAACGCAACTCAATATTTATTGCCCAGATTCTGAAGTTTTTAGAAATATCCCAAATGTGGCCCTAGCGTGCTTATCGACTGGAGCACCGGCCTTAGAAGCAATGGAGCACCTAGAGGATTTTGGGGCCTTGTTTTTATTACAGTATATTTTAGGCACCATATCAGGTTTGAAGGACTCTTGCGGTGCCAAAACAGTAAAAAACCCCCACAAGTGACCCCATTTTGGAAACTATTCCCCTTGAGGAAATTATCTAGGGGTATAGTGAGCATTTTGACCCCACAGGTTTTTTCCAGAAATTATTGGAAGTAGGATGTGAAAATGAAAATCTAAATTTTTCCCAATAAAACGTAGGTTTAGCTAATTTTTTTTCATTCCCACAAGGACTAAAAGAGAAAAAGCACCACAAAATTTGTAGAGCAGTTTGTCCCGAGTAAAACAGTACCCCACATGTGGTCATAGACTGCTGTTTGGACACACGGCAGGGTTTAGAAGGGAAGGAACGCCATTTGGCTTTTGGAGCTCAAATTTAGCAGGAATGGTTTGCGGAGGCCATGTCGCATTTGCAAAGCCCCTGAGGGGTCAAAACAGTGGAAACCCCCCACAAGTGACCCCATTTTGGAAACTACATACGTGGACCATCGCATCTAGAATTACTGGGGCCCTCCCCTTCCTGGTTCCCAAATACAAGGGCCTTGATAACCGCTTCTTGAAACTGAAGGAATGTCCCTGTCCGGCCTGCACATTGGTATAGCACGTAAGGGTATGTGCACACACACTAATTACGTCCGTAATTGACGGACGTATTTCGGCTGCAAGTCCCGGACCGAACACAGTGCATTGAGCCGGGATCCTAGCATCATACTTATGTACGATGCTAGGAGTCCCTGCCTCGCTGCAGGACAACTGTCCCGTACTGTAATCATGTTTTCAGTACGGGACAGTAGTTCCACGGAGAGGCAGGGACTCCTAGCATCGTACATAACTATGATGCTAGGAGCCCGGCCCCCTGCAGTGTGTTCGGTCCGGGTCTTCCGGCCGAATTACGTCCGTCAATTAGTGTGTGTGCACATACCCTAAGAGTTATACAATGCCATCTGTACCATGTGCACGGCCAGCTTTTTGTACCACGCCTTTGTTTTATGCATGGCACTGTACGGCTTCAGTACTTGATCAGAGAGATCAACACCTCCCATGTACTTATTGTAGCCGAGGATGCAGTCTGGCTTGGGGGTCATTGTGGTGCTACCTCGGACAGGGACAGGGGTGCTGCCACTACCGTGTATTGTGGTCAACATAAGGACGTCCCTCTTGTCCTTATACTTGACCAGAAACAAGTTATCGCTGTGTAGTGCCCTGCTTTCTCCTTTTCTTAGGGGTTGCCCAATCAGATTTTTAGAGAGGCCTCTCTGATTTTTGCGCACGGTGCCGCATGCTACAGTACTTCTGGTGGAGAGGCATTTAAATAGTGGGCTGCTGGTATAGAAGTTATCCACGTAAGGGTATGTTCACACGAGGGCGTCCGTTACGGCTGAAATTACGGGGATGTTTCAGCCTGAAAACATCCCCGTAATTTCAGCCGTACCGGCATGTGCAGGCGCTTGAACGCCGCGTCAATTACGGGCGTAATTAGCGCTGCTATTCATTGGAGTCAATGAATAACGGCTCTAATTACGGCCAAAGAAGTGACAGGTCACTTCTTTGACGCGGGCGTCTATTTACGCGCCGTCTTTTGACAGCGGCGCGTAAATATACGCCTCGTGTGAACAGACAAACGTCTGCCCATTGCTTTCAATGGGCAGATGTTTGTCAGCGCTATTGAGGCGCTATTTTCAGACGTAATTCGGGGCAAAAACGCCCGAATTACGTCCGTAAATAGGCCGTGTGAACATACCCTCAAGGTGATAACCCTGGTCCAGCAGTGGGTGCATCAAGTCCCACACTATTTTTCTACTAACTCCCAGTACAGGGGGCATTCTGGAGGTTCTATCCAGGTGTCCTTCCCTTCATAAACCCGAAACCTGTAGGTGTACCCTGAGCTGCTCTCGCACAGCTTGTACATTTTAATTCCATACCTCGCCCTCTTGCTTGGCAGGTATTGGCAGAATTTTAGTCTCCCCTTAAAATGTACAAGGGACTCGTCTATTGCTATGTTCTTTTCGGGGGTGTACACTTCCTGAAATTTGGTGCAGAAATAATCAATCATTGGCCTGATTTTGAATAGGCGGTCGTATGTGGGGTCATCACGGGGCGGGCACTGTGCATTATCATTATAATGCAAAAATTTCAGAATAATTTCAAATCGTGCCCGGGTCATTGCCATGCGGTATAATGGGGTGCTGTATAAAATGTCCGCACTCCAGTATTGCCTAATCTCTGTTTTTTTACTAGGCCCATATGTAGGACAAGGCCCCAAAATGTCATCATCTCCGCTGCCTCTATGGGGTTCCACCTAGCAAATGATGACATGGGGTTTTGGGCTAAAAATTGTTGGGCATATAAATTTGTTTGGGCCACCATTACATTAACAAAATCCCCAGTGAAAAAGAGCTTGAAATAGTGAATTTCTGCGAGGCCTACAGTCTCAAATCGAATTCCTGAGCTCCCTGTGAAATCTGGAATGTGAGGCTCATAATTATCAGGGGGTGGGTTCCACAGGGTATCACTCATTTGGGGGGTTGCCTCAGCTGATGTCCTGGGGCGTCTTTGCGGGGGTTCCTCATCACTGGATGAGGATGATGAGGTCAAGATGAATGGGGCAATTCCCTCTTCTCTCTCAATGGCCGATTCAGTGTCAGAGGCCAGGATGGTGTATGCCTCCTCAGCGGAGTAGAGCCTTTGAGATGATTGGGCCATTTTTATTAGGGGGGTATGTAGTGCTTCAACGCGTGTAATACTCTTTATAGAGGTGGTTGTGTATGTTGTGCTTTTACACGTGTAATATGAAATTTATAGGAAAAAAAAAAGAAGAGAATAAGAAAAAAGTCGGAGAAATAAATTTATTGAACGTTCAATATAGAACTGTAAAAAAAATTGAGCTACAACTGTGTCGCTACGCTATCAAAAATTTAGTGAACAAATTTCAGTAAAAGAAAACTGAATGCATGTCACTAAAATCAATATATAGACTTGAAACAAATTTGTAATAAGGGCTGGGCACTGTTTATAACAAAAAAATATCACCCCATGTCACCTAGGCAGCTCCATAAACGAATTCATATACCATAAAGAAACAATCAGAGCATTTGACGCCAATATATATATAAAATGTTAAATTTTATTAAACAAATATCACGGACAATTAAAATACAAAAAGATACAACTCTAGTATGGAATGCGGAGACAATGTCAGTAATTATTGCTGACTCAGGTATATGGGTAAACATATAAATAGTTTGACAGATGACAATTCCAGAACAAATTATTATCAGTACACCTTCCCTCATAAGGAGAGATTCTCTCAAGTGAAATAGCTGTGATATACAGATCTAATAAATAGTGAAGAACGGGAGAAGGTGTAGTAAAAGTAACAGTACTGTTTAAAGGTCATATGTCAAATCACGAACTCACCCATAGACAGCAATAGAAGTGGTTAGCAGTGTCTGCTCCGCTACATGAACCCCGACGCGCGTTTCGTCACGTGTGCTTCCTCAGGGGGATGTGTAATTGTGTACGTCCTGTAGCTACCCTTTTATAGTCCCTAGAAAGTGTAATTAGTTAGATGTGCAGCGGCGCATCTCCGCCGAGACAGCCGGAAGCGAAGCAAGCCCCACATCCGGCTCCGAGCACGGCAGCACATGCCCGGATTCCCGACACGTCACGGGAGTTCCGGGCATGCGCAGTGCGCCCATGGAGGCGGATGGGGAATGCATCGCAAACAGCCGCCGCAGTGGACATGCGCACCACATCACAACCAAAAATTGTAAGTATGTGGGCCAGTGTGTTATGCTGAGTTGTCTCCCTATCTTCTATCATTAAGTTACACTTAGGCTATGTCCAATGAATAAACCCGGAGAACCAAAGGTCCCCCTATACTCAAGTATATATAAGACGTATCTGTAGGGTTTTTTTTGTCGTATCTCCCAGTGATTGTAAACATGTATGGGAGAGTTAGTGTATTTTTTTTATTATTAAAAGAAAAATAACTTCATAAACTTATAATAAGGAAGTGTAAGTGTAGAAGAGATAGTCTATCACAAACAGTAACTGTTTATAAAACCACTACCAATGATGAATCAGATAAAAAGAGTGAAAAAAAGGGGTTTTAAGAGGCAAACAAAAGAAAAAGTGTATAGAAATACCAATATAACAAAGTATAAAAAGACAATACAACAAAAATTTAGGGGGTGCATAATGACCCAATATATGAATACAAAAACCCCGTATACAAAGAAAAAATAAATTAATTATATAAGAATAAAAAACGTGAATAAATTAATTTCAAAATAATCAATATTTACATGATAACCATGTGTGATCTCCAAATAAATTATATACTCAGAGTTATATTATGTATATACAATTATGTACAAATACACATGAACAAATATTCTCGAGTGACATCTATTGTGTACCAATCCCAAAACATCACATTACATAATTAAAATATACCATTTAGACATAGCTCAAATGTGACAAATATACTTTTTCTTAAAACCCAATAATACAATTGCTGTATATATTGCGAAGATTCACAGCATTCCAAACCGATCCAGGAGATAAATAAAGGGTGCTTGATGTATCACACATAGTACCTAATAAAGAGGACATATAAAACACATAATTAATATAAAAAATAAAAACGAATGGACGGTAGAGATTCTAGGGTCAAATTATAGAAATGGAACAAAGCTGAGATTCTCATTGAGTCCCTGTGGTTTCATGGATCCCAACATGACAATCCACTTACATTCCCTTTGTGCCAAAACCCTCTTCACATTACCCCCCCTGATGCCACAATGAATTCTGTCAATGCCTCTAACTGAAAAAGTTCTAGGATTGCAACCGTGATGTACCTTGAAGTGTCTAGGTATAGTTTTTAGTTGTGTCAGATCATCCACCTCACTAGCCCCCAGAATGTCACGTACGTGTTCTCTCGTACGAGTTCTCAACTCTCGAGAGGTCAGTCCTATGTATATTTTAGAGCACCCACATGTAGCATAATATATCACATGTGTCGTGCTACATGAGATATATTCACGAATATCGAACTGTCGTGCTCCATCCGCTGAGGAGAAATTGGTAGCCCGACAAATGTTAGCACAAGCTCTACATTTGCCACAGGGGTAACATCCTTTTCTCGGTCCACGAGAGCCAAAAGGGGATATCTGATGTGGGACATAATGACTTTTTACAAGAAAGTCTTTTAAGTTCCTAGCTCTTCTTGCTGTCATCAGAGGTCTATCAGACAAGTTCTGGGCCAATTGTGGTTCAGATATAAGAATGGGCCAGTGTTTCTCCAAGATCGTTCGCATCTTGTTCCACTGTCCATTATACGTGGATATAAACCGTACCCTAGTTTCACTGCTTTGTTGTTGTTTAGGTTTGAGTAGGTCATAACGCGACGTAACTTTAGCTCTCCTATAGCCAGATTTTATAACTCTGTTGCTGTATCCTCTATCTCTAAATCTATTCCTCAGATCTGCAGATTGCTGTTCAAATAGGACATCGGAGGAGAAGATCCGCCTCATCCTGAGAAACTGCCCAACCGGGATGGCTTTAATCGTGGATGGAGTGTGGGCTGATGAGGCATGCAGCAAAGAATTAACCGATGTAGATTTGCGAAATACATCTGTGTGTAGAAAACCCTGAGTATCAGAAAAAATCTGTATATCCAGAAATTCCACTTGATGACGGTGATATTTATATGTCAACTTAATATTAAACGGATTTTGGTTAAGTTGCTGCATGAAACTCATCAGGCCAGACTCCGATCCCTGCCAAATAATGAAAATATCATCGATATATCGTAACCATATCTGCACCTGGTCAGCGGCGTGGGCGCCGTCCCCAAGGAAAACCTGTCTCTCCCAAAGACCAAGAAACAGGTTTGCATAGGACGGCGCACACGCCACCCCCATTGCCGTACCCTGCTTTTGTAGATAAAAGCAGTCCTTGAATACAAAAAGGTTATGACTTAAAATAAATTGCAGTAATTCAAGGATGAAGTCACATAATTGGCCATCCCGGTTGCTGGTCCCCAGGAAAAAGCGGACCGCCTCAAGCCCATCTTGATGTCTAATACTCGTATAGAGTGATTCAATGTCACTAAACGGACGCTGACTATAACGCTATAAATTTATACTAACTGTCGCTACGCTATCAAAAATGTAGTGAATGAACTTCAGTTACAAAAAACTGAATGTCCGTCACTAAACGGACGCTGACTATAACGCTATAAATTTATACTAACTTGTCGCTACGCTATCAAAAATTTTGTGAATGAACTTAAGTTAAGAAAAAACTGAATGTCCGTCACTAAACGGACTCTGAATATAAGATGTAAATTTGTACTAAAACTGTCGCTACGCTATCACAAATTTAGTGAATGAACTTCAGTTAAAAAAAACTGAATGTCCGTCACTAAACGGACGCTGACTATAACACTATAAATTTATACTAACTGTCGCTACGCTATCAAAAATTTTGTGAATGCACTTCAGTTAAAAAAAACCTTAATGTCCGTCACTAAACGGACGCTGACTATAACGCTATAAATTTATACTAACTGTCGCTACGCTATAAAAAAAATTGTGAATGAACTTCAGTTAAAAAAAAACTGAATGTCCGTCACTAAACGGACGCTGACTATAACGCTATAAATTTATACTAACTGTCGCTACGCTATCAAAAATTTAGTGAATGAACTTCAGTTAAAAAAAAACTGAATGTCCGTCACTAAACGGACGCTGACTATAAGATCTAAATTTATACTAAAACTGTCGCTACACTATCACAAATTTAGTGAATGAACTTCAGTTAAAAAAAACGGAATGTCCGTCACTAAACGGACGCTGACTATAACGCTATAAATTTATACTAACTGTCGCTACGCTATCAAAAATGTAGTGAACGAACTAAATGTCCGTCACTAAATGGACGCTAACTATAAGAAGTAAATTTATTCAAACTGTATAAAAAAATATATAGCTATAACTTCTGCTATATATCTTTTTTAGAAAACGGACGTCAGTAAACGTCCGCTACTCTAATGCTACTCTTTTTTTTTTACAGTTTTATAAAATCAAGAAAAAAAGGCCAAAAAAAAACCTGCGTAAACAAATTACCACTGAGGCTGATTATTAGACTCAGCACTCAGTAGCTGCAGGGCGCACGCAAAAAAAGGTGCAGTAATAAAAAAGGCCAAAAAATAAAAAAACTTGCGGCAAAAAAATTTACCACGGATGCTGATCAGTGATGGCGGTCACTGATCAGCACTCAGTGGCCGCAGGGCACACACAGGGAGGTGCAAAAATACAAAAAAAGAGAAAGTCCTGTGCCAAAAATTTGCGGTCAGTGATGGTGATCACTGATCCGCACTCAGGGGACGCAGGACGTAAAGAGGAGGGGGGGGTGGGGGGGGAGGGTACAGGGATAAGAAGTTTAATAAAAAACAAGTGCTGCTGCTAAAAAAAAAAAAAAATCAGCAGCAGCATGATGATGATGACGGTTCACTCTTCTGCAGGAAGCAGTCGGATGAAGACGTCACAGCAGGATCGCAGCACAGAAGGCCTCAGATTCGGTAAGTATGGCTCACAGACGGTCACACCAGCTCTGCTCACCATTCCTAACCGGAGCTGACCGACCAACCATAGCGATCAGGGGGCTGGCATCACCGCCATTTTTTACATGGAACATGGTAGTCATTGGTGCTGTCCTAGACAGCACCAATCACCACCATATCACTGTGCCCTGTGGCACAGTGATTGCCAAAAGCCGCAAACAGCCGCAATTGGCCGGTCTAAATTGACCGGCCAATGGCGGCGATCGCCGATGCGGGGGGGAGGCGACACCCCCCTGGGCATCGTGTACAGATGGCCTGCTGTTATGAACAACAGCCATCTTTACTTCAAAACTTTTATTTTTGACAGGGCAACCCCTTCTGCATTTGGCATATGGGTACGTCAAAATGCGGGAAGTCAATGCTTTCCATGACGTACCCATACGGCAAATGTCGGGAAGGGGTTAAGGACGTTTGTTTACACCAGGGTCTCAAACTCGGCCGGTTAAATAGGCCGCACATAGAAAAAATTTGAAGTTGACGGGCCGCATTACTTTTCAATTAGATACAATGCAAAAGTATCTCTACATATAATAAACCTGTAAACTTTGCGTGTTTGTACATGGAAAATATTTGCGAAAATAATTGGGGGAGCGGGGGGGGATGAAGGATAAGTGATAGAATGCATTAAGATCATTTTTGGAATTTTTGTCTGTTTGTTTGTGCACGCATCACGTAAAAACTACTGACCCAATTCGAATGGACATAGGGGTCAACTTGAACTAACATTTTGTTTTTATTTCATCGCAATCGGTTCACTCTATCAGAAGATATGCGAATTTAATGTTTTCAAAAATTCATTTACATTGCATTAGTACAACAACAACAACAACAAACACATGGAAACCATGGCAACCAATCACATTTTTACTTTCATTTTGTATTGTCTTGGAAAACTAGACACCAGTAGGTTGCTATGGGCAACTGCTCCAAATTTCATCTATACTGATTATTATATAAGGGAGAGGTTGCAATCAATCAGATTCCTGCAAATTTTTCAAGCTGACAAATTACAGCTGTGATCTGATTGGTTGCTAAGGGCAACAACTCCAACTTTCGTCAATTTTGGTTGTTTTTATGCATCATAGGCACATATAACTACCAATCAGGTTTCTGCTTTCATTGTCGAAGCTGCCTCAGAAAAAAAGAACTGTAATCTGATTGGTTGTTATGGACAACAGTTCCAACATTTGTCTACATTGATTTTTACACATAGTAAGGAGATATAGCAACCAATCAGATCGCTGCTATCATTCACCTGCTGCCTCGCAAGAATGTAAACTACAATCTGGTTAATATGGACATAAATTACAACATTTGTCTGTATTGGATATTACACATAGAAGAGAGATAAACCAACCAATCCGCTCGCTGCTTTCATGCACCTAGCTGCCTCAAAAAACTGTAATCTGATTGGTTGGCTCAAATGGCTCGGACAGCGGCCTCTCAGTCTCAGGGTAAATGCCTTCCAGAAAAAGATCAAATATTTCTCAACATAGCTGAAATGCAAAAAGAATGAGACTAATTAGTTCTCAAGAATCTGAAGAAGATCAAAAGGCGACACTTACTGCAGCTCAAGAACGTCAGGCCAGAACTCGCGCATCAGAAACTTCTACCCAGTGTGAGTCTCGGCTAAGTACACAGCGTGCTCGCATGGCGGCCTCTCAGTCTCTGGAGAGTAACGAGGAACGCGAAGCGCAACTATCTGTGGACCAAAAGTGCCATGCATCGTCACGCGAGTCTGAAACTTTCAACGACATAGAATCTTGTTTGAGTTGTCAGAGAGCTTGCACAGCGGCCTCTCGAGAGCTTGAAAGTAGTGAAGAACGTGAAGCGTGATTAACTGCCGATCGCAAATGTCACAACTATGACGGAGCTCTCGAAAGTGAAGACCAATATCAACGATGATTGGAATCAGTTAGAGAGAATTATGAATGCACGCGCCAAGAAAATGAATGTTATTTATTGACTGAAAGGGAAAGAGTAGATTAAATATGGCAGGCATAAACAACAGAACAACATCAATCACGCTTAGAGGCTGATCGAATTCGACACTCTCTTAATAGAATGTCTATTTCATCAGAAGATTCAGATGAGTCTCAGGAGTATGGTGCGGCAAACAATGTTGTTCTTTGGGTCAATAAGGAAACAGCAGGTTTTATGTATTCCCCTAGGATTGACTATGCTGAATTTGCTTTCGTAGGTGGTATGGTCGTAATTTGCAATTTTTGCGGTGATCTCAAATGGAGAAAATAACCAAATGGAATCTGTTGTTCAAGTGGTAATGTTCACATTGAAAAATGGCAAGAACCTCTAGAGCTAATAAAATAACTTTTAAATGGTGACCATCCACAATCAAAACACTTCTTAGGCCAGATTCACACGAACGTTGCGTTTTTGCGCGCGCAAACAACGCAGCGTTTTGCGAGCGCAAAAACCATTTGACAGCTGCGTGTGTCATGCGTGTCTGATGCGCGGCTGCGTGATTTTCGCGCAGCCGGCATCATAGAGATGAGGCTTGTCAACGCCCGTCACTGTCCAAGGTGCTGAAAGAGCTAAATCTTTCAGCACCCTCGACAGTGAATGCCGAACACAACAGCGAAAAACCTGTAAAAAAAAAAGATAAAGTTCCTACTTACCGAGAACTTCCCGGCCGTTGCCTTGGTGACGCGTCCTTGGTGACGCGTCCTTGGTGACGCGTCCTTGGTGACGCGCCTCTCTTGACATCGGGCCCCACCTCCCTGGATGACGCAGCAGTCCAAGTGACCGCTGCAGCCTGTGATTGGCTGCAGCCTGTGCTTGGCCTGTGATTGGCTGGAGCTGTCACTTGAACTGAAGTGTCATCCCGGGAGGTCGGACTGCAGGAAGGAGACAGGAGTAATCGGTAAGTTAGAACTTCGTTTTTTTTTTTACAGGTTAATGTATTTTGGGATCGCAAGTCACTGTCCATGGTGCTGAAACAGTTTAACTCTTTCAGCACCATGGACAGTGACTATCTCCTGACGTCGCGGACCGATAATTTTTTTGCCGGGATCGGCCAAAACGAGTTTGGCCGAACCCGGTGAAGTTCGGTACGCTTGTCCGGCTTCGCTCATCGCAAAGACACTCCGTTTGGATGTTCGGAAACAGAAAAGCACGTGGTGCTTTTCGGTTTTCATTCATCCTTTTCACTGCTGTTGCGCGAATCACGCTCGTCCCACGGAAGTGCTTCCGTTCGACCTGCGTGATTTTCACGCACCCATTGACTTCAATGGGTGCGTGATGCGCGAAATACGCAGAGTTATTGAACCTGTCGCGCTTTTTGCGCAGCAGACAAACGCTGCGCAAAAAGCACGGACTGTCTGTACTGCCCCATAGACTTGTATTGGTCCATGCGTGCCGCGTGAAAACCACGCGGCCCGCACGGACCGAATACACGCTCGTGTGAATCCCCCCTTAGACTGTATCCGTTTATATAACTAACGCATTCCAAATGACATCTTTTGGGGCAAAACTAGTTACAGAGGGACCAGTCATGCCAACCTTCAAGGTGCAAGGACAAGTTTACCATCTCATCGGATCTTTGCTACCACAGGATTAGCCAGATTTATTTAGTATCAGATTACAATGAACAGGCCAATATCAGAAATCAGAATTTTCCACAACTAAATAGTAACCTTATATCTCCACTTCAAAACATGCTGCATCAGGTGAATCCGTACGTGCATAGTTTCAAAGCTGCATTACAGTCTATTCCGCAGGGACAAAGAAATGATTACAAAATGATCATCAGCGCTGAAGGACATCCTGTTGCTGTACACCGCGCCAGGTATAACGCCCCCGTTACAGATGAAGTTGCAGTGGTTTTACTTGAGCAGGAGTACGATAGGCATGACATCATGTTGCGCACTCACGACAATCGCCTGCATCGCATTTTGGAAACACACAGCTTACGACGCCCTGCAATATCCTTTAATTTATTGCCACGGCGAAGATGGGTACAATTTTGGACTCTACCAAGTGAATCCTACTGCTAGGGTAACAAATTTTCATAAAAATTGTATTCATATCTGCTGCAGATAAGGCGTAATCGGTTTATCTATTTGCAACGATTTCGAGGATTGTTCTGCCAATTTATTGTGGACATCTATGCGAAAATAGAGACGGAGCGTTTAGTGTACAAACGCACTAACCAGACACGTTTACGCGCTGAAGATTGCATGCGTCTGCGAGACACCATGCAACAAGATAATTACGTGGAAAACTTCGGGCAATTAGTTATCCTGCCATCCAGTTTTACCGGTGGTCCGAATTACATGCATGAACGTACACAAGATACTTTTCTGCTACATCCAAAAATACGGCCAGCCTGACCTTTTTATAACATTCACAACTAATCCAAAGTGGAACGAAATTACCCAAGAACTTCTCGCAGGGCAGGCATCTTATGATAGGCATGATATTATAGCCAACGTTTTCCACTTAAAACTAAATTTGATGATCGACCTGATCACAAAACAAAAAGTTTGCGGTTCAGCTTTTTGTTTCATGTACAGCGTTGAGTGTCAAAAGCGTGGCTTGACACATGCCCACATTCTCCTGTGGCTGCAAGAAAAAATTTGTCACGATGCTGTTGACACGGTCATAAGTTCTGAATTTCCTGACCGGAACGAGGATCTGATATTGCACGAGATTGCAAAGACACACATGGTTCATGGGCCATGTGGTGCTTTAAATAGAAACTCTCCTTGTATGCAGGAGGGTCATTGCTCTAAAAGATACACTAGAGCACTATTAGAGCAAACGATGTCGGGGGAAAACGGGTATCCGTTGTATCGACGAAGATCACCCCTACAAGGCGGTTTCACGGCTACAGTTAGGTTTCATGGTCAAGAAAATGTTTTGGACAATCGATGGGTTGTACCCTATTCACCGGTGTTATCAAGAACATTTCAAGTTCGCGTCAACGTCGAAATATGTAACAGCGTCGAAGCCATCAAATACATATGTAGATATGTCAACAAGGGTAGTGACCAGGCCATGTTTGCATTGAGAAATAATAATGAATACGACTAAGTCACGAGGTTCCAATCTGGCTGATATATAAGCTCTTCTGAGGCGGTGTGGCACATTTTGAGCTTCCACGTTCACGAGAGACATCTGCCAGCGATGCATCTTGATGTTCACCTTGAAGGCAGGCAACGGGTGTTCTTCAACCCTGAAAATGTGGCAGAGCGGTTAGAAAACCCGAGACAAACCACTTTGCTGGCATACTTTCAACTTTGAGAAACCGATGATTTTGCAAAAACACTGTTATATACTTTTAATAAGCAGCAAGGTATTTTCAACCGTAGAAGACGTGGAACAGCTGTAAATGGCGAGCCCGGCATTTTAAAAGAACACGTCATTGGAAGAGTCTATATGGTGCATCCAAACAACTCCGAATGCTATTACTTACGCTTACTTCTACATACAGTGCGAGGACCTACTTCTTTTACCAAATTGCGAAAGGTTAACGATATTGAATATCCTACTTGCCGAGTGCGTCACTTGCTAGATGGTGATCAGCATTGAGATGGCGCTTTGGCCGTAGCTTTCGTCAGCGATAGTCCACATCGCTTACATCATTTGTTTGCCATTTTGCGGTTTTGTTTTGTGGACTTTCGGATGCTGCACAGTTGTGGCAAAAATATCAGGAAAAATTAGTTAAATACTCTTTCAGGAATGCACAACTAAACAATAACGGCAAATTTACATAGTTACATAGTTTGTACGGTTGAAAAAAGACACATGTCCATCAAGTTCAACCAAGGGATGGGAAAGGGGAAGTAAAAAATTTCTACACATAGGAGCTAATATGTTTTTCTTCTAGGAAATTATCTAAGCTTTTTTTAAAGCCATCTACTGTCCCTGCTGTGACCAGCTCCTGCGGTAGTCTATTCCATAAATTCACCATTCTCACAGTAAAGAAGGCTTGTCGCCTCTGCAGTTTGAACCTTTCTTTTATCCAATGGAGGGAGTGCCCCCTTGTTTTTTGAGGGGGTTTTACATGGAACAGGATTTCACCATATTTTTTGTATGTGCCATTCATATATTTATATAAGTTAACCATGTCCCCCTTAGTCGTCTTTTTTTCAAGGCTAAATAGGTTTAGTTCTTTTAATCTTTCCTCATAACTTAGATTCTCCATGCCCCTTATTAGCTTCGTCGCTCTTCTTTGTATTTTTTCCAACTCCAGGGCATCCTTTCTATGAACTGGAGCCCAGAACTGGACTGCATATTCTAGATGAGGCCTCACTAATCCTTTGTAAAGTGGTAATATTACATCCCTGTCCCGCGAGTGCATGCCTCTTTTAATACACGACAATATCTTGCTGGCCTTAGAAGCAGCTGATTGACATTGCATGCTGTTATTTAGTTTATGATTTACAAGTACACTCAGATCCTTCTGAACAAGTGACTCCCCCAGTGTAGCTTCCCCTAGGACATATGATGCATGCAGGTTGTTGGTACCCAGATGCATAACTTTACATTTATCTACATTAAACTTAATTTGCCAAGTGGACGCCCAAACACTCAGTTTGTTTAAATCCGCTTGCAATTCACGAACATCTTCCATAGTCTGAACTATATAACACAGCTTGGTGTCATCTGCAAAAATAGAAATCGTGCTATTAATCCCATCCTCTATATCATTAATAAATAAGTTGAATAATAGTGGTCCCAGCACTGAACCCTGGGGTACACCACTTATAACCGGTGACCATTCAGAGTAGGAATCATTGACCACAACTCTCTGGATACGGTCCTTGAGCCAATTCTCAATCCAATTACAAAGTATACTTTCTAAACCTATAGTCCTTAATTTACCCATTAGACGTCTATGGGGGACAGTGTCAAATGCCTTTGCAAAGTCCAAAAACACTATATCCACAGCGGCCCCTCTGTCTAGGCTTCTGCTCACCTCCTCATAGAAACAAATCAAATTGAACGACACTTTGCGTGAAAGTAATATGAATCAATATTTTCTGGCTATCCAAGACATAGTTACATCTATAGGGGTTAATCCTGTCTCTCCATCTGGTATGCCCGCACCAGCTTTAGACGGGGAATGCATTAACAGGGAGTATGCGGCATGAATAAACCGAAACATTGCAAAACGGTGTCTCGAGTCTGACAGCGGAACAGCGTATGATATTCGATCGCGTGTGTCATAGCGTAGATGGTACTTTTGGAGAAATCCTGTTTTTAGGTTCACCCAGTGGGACGGGAAAAACATTTCTCACCAATGTCATCTTGGCCCAAATACGCAATCAGAGCAAAATTGCTCTTGCTGTCGCTTCATCCGGCATAGCAGCTACATTGTTGCCCGGAGGCAAAACTTCCCATACAATGTTCAAGATCCCGATTGACTTGAATCTTACGGAAAGCCCAGTGTGTAATGTTTCTAGAAACAGTGACAAAGCAAGGGTTCTACGCGATTGATGCTTAGTAATATGGGACGAGTGCACTATGGCAAACCGTAAAGCGGTAGAAGCAGTAGAAAGAACCTTACGAGATAGACAAAATGACCAGCCCATGGGTGGTATGACCATGCTTTTCTGTGGCGATTTTAGGCAGACTTTGCCAGTCATACCACGAGGAACGAGGGCAGATGAAATTAGAGCCTGCCTAAGGAGCTCAAGTCTGTGGCGCAACGTTATACTGATGCATTTAACAATAAGGCTGGGTTCACACACACTATTTACGGACGGAATTCGGGCGTTTTAGCCCCGAATTACATCTGAAAATGTGGCTCAAAAGCGTCGGCAAACATCTGCTCATTCATTTGAATGGGTCTTACGATATTCTGTGCCGACGGTCATTTTTTTTTACGCGCCGCTGTCAAAAGGCGGCGCGTAAAGAAGACGCCCGCGTCGAAGAAGTGCCTGTCACTTCTTCAGATGTAAATGGAGCCGTTTTTCATGGACTCCATGGAGAAACAGCTCCAATTACGTCCGTAATGGACGCAGCGAAAGTCGCCTGCACATGCCATTACGGCTGAAATTACGGTGCTGTTTTCTCCTGAAAACAGCACTGTAATTTCAGCCGTAACGGACGCTGCCGTGTGAACATACCCTAAATATGGGGGCGCGAACAGGAGGTAACCAAAATGCACAAGAGGTTTCAGATTTATTACAAAAAATTGGTGACGACACGTATCCGCAAGAAGAAGGGAAAGTTATTTTGCCACATAATTTATGTTGTACTATTGCATCACTGCACGACCTCATTTATTCTGTGTATGGTGACCCAACGCAAATAACAAATCATGAAAATTCTTGGCTATGCGAAAGAGCTATTTTAACCCCTCACAATGACCAGGCAGCAGCAATAAACGCTGAAATATTGACGTGTGTTCATAGGGAAAGTGCAGAATATATCTCTATCAACAGAGTCATTGAATAAGAAGATGCTACCAACTATCCGGTGGAATTTTTTAATTCCCTAAGCATACCCGGTCTTCCGTCAGACAAAATTAATTTAAAAGTCGGCGTCCCCATAATTCTCCTTAGAAATTTAAGCTCACCAAAACTATGTAACGGCACCCGACTAAAAATCACAAATCTACTACAAAACGTGATAGAAGCTGAGATTTTAACAGTATGCGGCGCAGGTGATAGCGTTTTTGTACCCCGAATACCCCTCATTCCAAATACTTTTTCCCTTCAGTTTTAAATGTGTACAGTTTCTTGTCAGCTTATGTTACGCTATGACCATCAACAAAGCGCAGGGCCAAACGCTGCGCGTTGCGGGCGTGGACCTCAGTGTTAGCTGCTTTGCGCATGGCCAGCTCTATGTGGCTCTTTCCCGTGTTAGCAACTTCGCCAATCTTTATGCACACATCCCTGGTGGTTCTACTGCTAACATTGTTTACAGGGAAGCGTTGTCGTAGTGAACCTGACTACTGAAAGAAAACTATTTTTAATTGAAGTTTGTTTATTGTCTGTTTTTTTTTCCACTTTGTTTTGAGTATGGTCCAAGGCTAGGAGTATACTTATAAAAAACGGCTTCGCTATGTTTTTCAGTGGTCTGCGCGTACGAAGTCGCGGGCACAGCTAGTTGTTAATAAATTTGTTATTTGAACTACTATAAGAATACTACATTACTATAATAATAGCGCTAGGTTTACATTTTACAGAAATTTGTGCGTTTACTCCATGGGCTTATTTTGACAATCCAGTTTTCCAGTTTGTGTCGCTAAATGCAGTCTGACTGCTCAGTTGCCAGTGTTTGGCAGACACAAGAATATCAAGATTGGGCAGCCCCTTTTTAGATAGTGCCACATTGCCCTCTGTAGATAATGCCACATTGCCCTCTCTAGATAATGCCACAGTGCCCTCTGCAGATACTGCCACACACCCACCCATAGATAATGCCACAGTGCCCTCTGTAGATAATGCCACAGTGCCCTATGTAGATAATGCCACTGCCCCCTAGATAATGCCACAGTGCCCTCTGTAGATAATGCCACACACACCCCCTAGATAATGCCACACTGTCCTCTGTAGAAAATGCCACAGTGCCCTCTGTAGATAATGCCACCCCCACTAGATAATGGCATACTGCCCTCTGTAGATAATGCCACAGTGCCCTCTGTAGATAGTGACAACCACACAAACACCCCCCTGTAGATAGCTCCATATATGGAGAGTGATGTCAGGCGCAAGCTCTGCTCCTGACATCACTGTCCGTATATAGACAGTGATGTCAGGGGCTTCCCAGCCGGAGTCCCGTAGCAGAGCCGCTTCTAGCACTCTGACTGGGACTCCAGCTCTGCTCCTGACATCACTGTCCATATATGGACAGTGATTTCAGGGGCTTCCTCATAGCAGGAGTCCCGGAGCAGAGCGCTAGTATAAGCTCTGCTCTGGGACGTCATGAAGGATCACTGGCGCACTCCTCCTTCAGCCTGCTCTCTCCTCTCCAGAGGGAGCTACAGTGCCCCGCGGACCACAGATGACAGCCTCAGGGGCCGAATGCGGGCCGCGTGTTTGATACCCTTGGTTTACACGCATCTCTTAAAATCCCACCAAAAAATCTCAATAGAGTTGAGTTCTGGACTTTGGCTTCGCCATTCCAACACCTTTCTTTTTTTCTTCTGTAGCCATTCAGATGTTGATTTACTGGTGTGCTTGGGATCATTGTAAATTTTTGGTCCAACTAAAAGGGATTATCCAGGATTATAAAAACATGGCTGCTTTCTTTCAAAAACAGTGCCACACTTGTACATGGGTGGTGTGTGGCATTGCCCAGCTTATTCAATTCAATGTGGTTCTGTTTCTGGAAGAAAGCAGCCATGTGTCCTAATCCTGGACAGCACCTTTAAGCTGCTGGACAGGTCTCACATTTGTCTTCAGAATTTTCTGGTATTAAGTAGACTTCTATGTCTCAATGACTTCAAGTTTGAAAGGTCCTGTGGCTGTATAACAAGCCCAAGTTCACACCTCTCCACCAACATTATTGATAGTAGGTATAAGGTGTTTGTGGTGTTACTATGCATGATGGCCAAACATATCCACCTTGGTTCTCATCAGTCCAAAGAACATTTGTAAACAACCATCCACACTGGAGAAAGATTAATTTGTCATTTTTTTGGACATGGCCTTATAACCCTTCCCAGATTGATGATGAGCAATAATCGCTTCTCTGAGGTCATGGCTGATTTCCTTTCTTCTTGGTACAATATAGATACACACTTGAGTGCTGTAGAACACCAAACTGCTAAAAGTACTTCTCTTATACTGGTAGTCAAAATTTCTGATTATCTAATCTTGTGCATTTTATTAGTAATACTTTGCTGTTACGCACTCTTTTAATGATCGTGGAAATAAGAACTGTAGTCTTATTTTTTCCCAACTGGTTTATACAAGAGGGGGGCTGTGTGGCACTAAATACAATGGGGAGGTGGGGGCGCTATCTACAAGGGGGTGTAACATTGTCTACAGGAGGGGCTGTATAGCACTGTCTACAGGGGGCTTTATGTCACAATCTACAGGGGAGCTGTGTGGCACAATCTACAGGGGGCACTATCTAAAAGGCAGGCTGTGTGTGGCACCCAGGGGAGGGGGCCCTAGTCAAAAGTTTGCTATGGGGCCCAGGGTTTCCTCATTACGCCCCTGGATATAGGCACTTGCCACTAGGAGGCTGCCACTAGGTAGGAAACGTCTTGGCTCTGCCAGGCACGCCATACCCTTCCTACAGAGACTAGGTTAAAACCAGTATTCCTAGAAGGCAGACATGACTTGATACTCAGGTCTGCTGCCTGTTCACCAGCCTCGTCAACCTCTGCGGGTGCCGGGAAGCCAGGCAGTTCTCTGCATTAAAGTTCCCTTACTGCCAATCACTTAAACTAATTCTCTGCATCCGCAGGCGGTGCTACAGTAATCCCACTATGTGTGCAAGGTTACTGAAGAGGTGACCCTGCGCACAGCCGTAAACCACCGAGGGTTGCTATGAAAAAAAACAAAAAACACCTCTCATATTCCTTTAATAGGGGGATACGCTTAAATGGGATAATGTAGTGCCTATTTGGGTATCATACTTAGTGAATGCTACACCTTATTTAGACCTTCGCCGTTCATTGGGCCATTTTTCTGCTCTTCTTGGCGGTGAGGGAACGAGTACCGCGACGCACCACTTTGTGCCATATATGCTGCTCATCCCGTCAGCACTGCAGGCCAAGTCTGATACTTTAGTCCCCAACTTGCATCAGTGCTAGGCTGCAGTCCTCGGCTGCACACTTCACATTCCACACACCCGGTCATCACAGGACCCCGGCAGGCCTATCTGCCGACCAGCATCTTAAGTCTCTTCAGCCTCCCCTTTTCCTGCCAAGTTCTGCACAGCACCAGGCGTATGGTAGGTCAGCCTTAGGGCTAAATGATCAGATTTTTTTATAGGTCATTTTTCCTCTGACACGTTTGGATGTGTGTTAGTTGTCTGTTCCCCTCTCTTTCTTGTGACATGTCTTTGTCTCAGGAAGATTCCACCAGGCAGCCGGCACAGGTTGGCATGTTTATAAATTGTAATAAAAAAGTTTTCATGTGGCTAGCCTTCCTACCCAATTATGTCCACAGCATCTGCCATCCTGCACTCCCCAGGATGCTGCCAAACCCCAGGATGTGGCACCTCCTAATTGCGCCAGGTCTTTTGCTCAGGCCTTGGGTGACATTTCCAGAATCTTCCAACCTATGGTTACATTTTTGGAGCACCTCCCTTCCCAGATAGCAGCCGAACTCAATGCCCCTCCTCCCTCTCCCCTGAATAATACACAGTTTACCTCTAGTGGTAGATTACACTAGATGCAAATAAGTACCAAGAGCCAAGTACTGTTCCACTATGGGTTCCCTCAAGGGTCCCCTATTAGGGTCATCAATTGAGAATTTGCTTCCAACCAGGATTGTAACGTCTATAGCCACGGCCCGTAATTCTGACTTACTCCTCGACGGCCGTGGCCATGGACATCTGACTTGTGTGCAGCGTCGTCCTCCTGTAAGGTGCCGGCACTCACTTCCGGATACCGAGACTGTCTCCGGAGGGCGCGAGCCTGCCCATGAACGGTCTTAAAAGGCCAGTGCGCGCATATTGCAGGAAGTCTGCAATATAGCTCAGGATGCTCTGGGCTATAAAAGTGGCTATGCCCTCTTGTTCCTTGCCAGAGCGTTGTTTGTTTCCTGATGTTTGTCGTGCTAATGGTCTCCTAGTGTCTTCCAGTTTCCCAGTGTACCCTGTTCCTGTATCCTGTTTCCGTGCTATCCTGTTCTAGTGCCATGCTGAGCTGTTGCCGTATTGTGCTGTGTTCCATGACTGTTCTGCTGCGCCACACCTGATGTCTACCCGCCGCCTTGTCCGGACTGTTTTCGAGGAGCCAGAGCGAGTCTCGTCGACAGCCACTGCTATCTTCAACCTTCACCAAGAGGACACCTCCGTGGGCGAATATACCATCCAGTTCCAGACCCTCTCAGGAGAGCTATCCTGGAACAATGAGGCCTCTGTTGGTCTGTCGTCCGAGATCAAGGACGAACTGGCTGCTCGAGATCTGCCACCTGCCTTGGACGACTTGATTCTGCTTGCCACTCGGGTAGACATAAGGCTGAAGGAGAGATCTCATGAAGTTCGTCAGGAGAGACGGCTTCCTAGACTGGCGCCCAACTTCCAGCAACCCCTCTTGCCTACTTTTATTGCTTTGCTCGAGGTTCCGATGCAAGTGGACCGGCTAAAATTATCAATCCAGGAGAAACCTCTGGACTCTGTTTATATTGCGGCCTCGCTGGCCATGTCGTCCGTCTGTGTCCTCAGAAGCCAAAAAGCCCCAGTGCCTAGGTTTGGTTGGAGAGACTGCATTTAATCGAGAACTCTCTTCCAAACTGTTCATTCCCGTACCATCAATGCTGGCGAGAGGTCCCATCCGGTCTCTGCCTACCTGGATTCTGGCTCTGCAGCCAACTTCATTTGCCAAGATCTTGTGGATCTTCTTCAGTTGCCTACCGTCCAGCCAGAAAGGCCGTTGATCGTTGCCTCGGTGGATGGACTGCCATTGCCTGACCCAGTTGTGTCTGTGACTAAGCCGTTGAGACTCCAAGTGGGAGCTCTTCATGCTGAGCTCATCTCCCTGTTTGTCCTGTCCAAGGCCGTCAACCCAGTGCTGCTGGGTTTGCCTTGGCTCCGTCTGCACGTCCCTGTCCTGGATTGGAACTCTGGAGAGGTTCTTCAGTGGGGCCCGAAGTGTCTTGACTGCTGTCTGGGTCATATCCAGTCACTACAGCATTCTCCGCTTCAGTCATTGGCAGGGTTGCCTTCTTGTTTCTCCATGTTCTCCGATGTCTTCAATAAAAAGGAGGCTGAGACCTTGCCGTCACACCGAGCTTATGATTGTCCGATTGACCTGGTTCCTGAGTCGTCTCCTCCTCGCGGTAGAGTGTACCCTCTTTCCTTGCCAGAGACCCAGTCTATGTCGGCCTACATTAAGGAGAATCGGCCGGAGCGGGGTTCTTCTTTGTCAAAAAGAAAGATGGATCGCTACAACCTTGCATTGACTACCGAGGCCTGAATCAGATCACGGTGAAAAACAGGCCTTTGATTTCTGAACTGTTTGACCGCATACGGGGGGCAAATTTGTTTTCTAAACTGAACCTGCGGGGAGCCTACAATCTGATCCGGATTCGTCGAGGTGACAAGTGGAAGACTGCTTTTAATACTCATGATGGGCACTATGAATATCTAGTTATGCCCTTCAGCCTGTGTAACGCCCCCGCAGTGTTTCAAGAATTTGTCAATGACATTTTTCGTGATCTCCTTTATGTTTGTGTTGTGATGTATCTCGATGACATTTAGATTTTTTCCCCAGATCCAGTAACTCATCAAAGTCATGTCCGCCAGGTGTTGCTTCGTCTAAGGGAGAATCGTCGTTATGCCAAGCTAGAGAAGTGTGTGTTTGCGAAGAAGTCTCTATCCTTCCTGGGCTATATCATCTCCGATCAGGGCCTCAAGATGGACCCTCAGAATGTAAAGGCTGTTCTGGAGTGGCCACGCCCCCAAGGCTTAAGGGCCATACAACGCTTCCTGGGATTCGCCAACTATTACCGGCTGTTCATCCCCAACTTCTCATCTTTGCTCCTATCTCCACCCTCACTAAAAAAGGTACGAATGCCAATGTGTGGACTCCGGAGGCAGAAGCCGCATTTGAATCCTTAAAGAAAGCCTTCACGTCAGCCTCTATTCTGCACCACCCTGATGTACCCCTACAGTTTTTCATTAGAGGTGGACGCTTCCTCTGTTGGTGCTGGTGCACTGTTGTTCCAAAGAGGTTCGAAACGCAAGGCTGGGGTATGTGGCTACTATTCCAAGCTATTTTCTTCCGCAGAGCGCAACTACTCGATTGGGGTTCGGGAGTTACTGGCCATCAAGCTGGCTCTGCAAGAGTGGAGACATCTACTGGAGGGCGCAGTTCATCCTATCGTGGTCTTCACGGATCACAAGAACTTGACCTACCTACAGACGGCCCAGCGGTTGAATCCTCGTCAAGCTCGGTTCCGGTTTGAACTCCACTACTGACCTGCCGACAAGAATGGGAGGGCCGGCGCCTTGTCTAGGTCTTTTGAAACTGGGGACACTGTGTAGTCCCCACAGAATATTATTGATCCGTCCTGCATTTTCTCTGTGAACCCCCTGCAAGTTAGAGACATTCCTCCGGGAAGGACTTTTGTGAGTCTGGCAGACAGGAGGAAGAATTCTTCTCTGGGGTCACAGTTCTAAGCTGGCAGGGCACGCGGGTGCTCGTAAGACCCAAGATCTAATCGCCCGTCAGTTCTGGTGGCCCACTCTACCCAAAGACATTATGGACTTTGTCTCCTCCTGCACGGTATGCGCAGCAAATATAGTTGCTCACTCCAGACCTGCTGGCCTGCTCCAACCACTGCCTGTGTCACGGACCTTCCTCCTTCTGCGGGTTGCAGTGTGATCTGGGTGGTGGTGGATCGATTTTCTAAGATGGCTCATTTCGTTCCCTTGACCGGTCTGCCGTCTGCTACGCGATTGGCTGACGTCTTCATTTAACACATCTTCCGTCTGCATGGCTTGCCCCTACATATTGTCTCGGACCGAGGGGTCCAGTTCACCTCAACGTTTTTGAGAGCACTCTGCGGTCTCCTCGGTGTAAAATTGGACTTCTCTTTGGCCTATCATCCCCAGTCCAATGGGCAAGTCGAGAGGGTTAACCAGATCATGGAGAACTATCTGCGTCACTTTGTTTCCAGGCGGCATGATGACTGGGTGCAGCTGCTCCCGTGGGCAGAGTACTCTTATAATAACCACACTAGTGAGTCCACCACTTCCAGTCCGTTCTTCATCGTCTACGGCCAACATCCTCATATACCTCTTCCTGTCTCTACTATGTCCCAGGTGCCTGCAGCTGACTTGACCTTCAGGGACTTTCTACAGATATGGCAACAAACCCGATCTTCTATCCTGCTGGCTGTGGACCGCATGAAGAGAAAGGCAGATACAAGAAGACAGGCTCCTCCGCAGTTTCTTCCAGGGACTAAAGTCTGGTTATCTTCAAGTAATATCCGTCTGAGGGTGCCGCTGTGCAAATTTGCCCCTGGGTTCCTCGGACCCTTAGAAATCCTGCTACAGATCAACCCGGTATCTTACAAGCTGCGGCTGCCTCCTACCCTCAAGATTCCTAACTCCTTCCATGTATCTTTGCTGAAGCCCGTGGTCCTGAACCGCTACTCCAGGACTCCTAGTTCCGCAGTGGTCCCTGGCGGCTCATCTGGGACTTTTGAAGTAAGGGAGATTCTGGCCACCAAGAAGGTGGGAGGAAGGACATTTTATTTAGTGGATTGGAGGAGGTTCGGCCCAGAAGAGAGGTCTTGGGAGTCAGAGGAGAACATCGATGCTACTGTCTTCATGAGGAAGTTTCTCTCCCGCTCTGGTCCCAAGAAGAGGGGGGATACTGTAACGTCTATGGCCACGGCCCGTCGTTCTGGCTTACACCTCGGCCATGGACTTCTAACTTGTGTGCAGCGTCGTCCCCCTGTGAGGCGCCGGCACTCACTTCCGGATACCGAGATTGACTCCGGAGGGCGCGCCCGCGCGGGCACGGTCTTAAAGGGCCAGTGCGCGCATATTGCAGGAAATCTGCAATCTAGCCCAGGATGCTCTGGGCTATAAAAGGGGCTCTGCCCTCTTGTTCCTTGCCAGAGCCTTATTTGTTTCCCGAAATTTGTCGTGCTAATGGTCTCCTAGTGTCTTCCAGTTTCCCAGTGTACCCTGTTCCTGTTTCCGTGCTATCCTGTTCTAGTGCCATGCTGAGCTGTTGCCGTATTGTCCTGTGTTCCACGCCTGTTCTGCTGCGCCACACCTGACGTCTACCCGCCGCCTGGTCTCAGACATGTCTGCCTTGCTACTGTCTACGTTGCCTCAGGTATCCTCTCTGAACTATTGACTCTGTACTTTACCTGTTTGACGAGCTGCCATCCCGCTACGCGGTACGGCCCAGTGGGTCCACACCCCGCATTGTAAGGAGGATCAGTTGGAATCACTATACTGTATCCACCCATTTGGATTCAGAATTAGTGCAGGACTCACAGCAGACAGCTGACATGCAGGCATTCCTATGTGCTATCAGGGACACCTTTCATGTATAAGATGGCTCCATCACCCCTTCTCAGGAAGAGACACCCTACCCTTACAGCGTCCAAAGGCTATGCTTTCCAAATCATAATGACTTTGAGTAAATTTTTTGCAAAAAATTGAGGCATCCGGACAGACGTCTGCCTGTTTCAAAACACATTAATACTTTGTTTCCTTTTCAGGAGGACTTGATCTCTAAATTGTCTGTTTCCTTTTGTGGATCCACCTATCTCAGAGCAGTCTATGATCACCACCATAAAACTCAGATACGGAATTACTTATTAACCCTATTGACAAGAAGTTGGATTTGCAAACCATGTCTGCATTTGTGGCTGCAGGTTCTGCACTGCGCCCAGCCTTTGCATCTGCCTGGGTAAGTAAGGCTCGTTTGGTTTGGGGGAGACAGTTGTATTGCAGTATCTTGGAAGGAGTGCCACAGCAGGATATGACGGATCTCGCTTATCAGGTGATGCACACTTCAAAGTTCAAAGCCCTTGTTGTACTTCACTTTGATGATGGCATACTTTTTGGTAAACATCTGAACGAGATTATTTCTACGGCTACTGGCAATAAGAGTTCTCTTCTGCCTTAGAAACGCTCGCACAGTCTGCAGTCTTCTCTCTATTCGCAGAGGTTTTGATCCTTTCCTAATTCCTCATCCCAGAGATTGTTCACTTCACAGAGACCAGTCATAAGAATAGTCGCCCCAGTGACCCCAGACGCCCATCTTTCAAGCCAAGACCTGCTTGGCAACCGCGCCCTAGGGCACAGAAGTCCTCCTCTGCCAAGACATCTTAGACATGAAGTTGTCTTCCTACTCGTACAGCCAACACGAGTCCTGGAGTAGCGGTTCAGGACCACGGGCTTCAGCAAGGAGAAATGGAAGAAGTTAGGGATCTTGAGGGTAGGAGGCAGCCACAGCTTGTAGGACACCGCGTTAATCTGTAGCAGGATTTCGAAGGGTCCGAGGAACTTAGGGGCAAATTTGAAGGA
This sequence comes from Rhinoderma darwinii, assembly GCF_050947455.1. Lineage (NCBI taxonomy): Eukaryota > Metazoa > Chordata > Amphibia > Anura > Rhinodermatidae > Rhinoderma > Rhinoderma darwinii. Next base: position 127,387,553 of record NC_134689.1, read on the forward strand.
TGGCACCCTCAGTCGGATATTCTTTGAAGACAACCAGACCTTCATACCTGGAAGAAATTGAGGAGGAGCCTGTCTTGTATCTTCCTTTCTCTTCATGCGGTCCACCGCCAGCAGGATAGAAGATCGGGTCTGTCGCCATATTTGCAGAAATCCCCTGAAGGTAGTCAGCTGCAGGCACCTGGGACATAGTAGAGACAGGAAGAGGTATACGAGGGTGTTGGCCGTAGATGATGAAGAACGGAATGGAGGTGTAAAGGATCTGCCAGGCACAGCTTCGGGGTTAACTCCCTTAATTAATCAGTCAGCACCTGAATCTACATCCCTGAGACTGACTCCAGCTTCCACCACTCAGGCTGGCAGGCTTAGGAGTGGGAGAGCCTATCGCAGCCTGGCCACACTCAGCTAGCTCCTGCCCTCTGTCTATTTATACCTGCATTTCCTGTTCCTCCTTGCTTGTTATTCTTTTTCGTGTGGTTTCCTGGGCCAGCTACAGCTCCTTCTATTTTGTTCCTGCTCCATACAGACCCTGGCTTACTGACTACTCTTCTGCTCTTCGTTTGGTACCTCGCTCACTCCTGGCTTGACTCGGCTCGTTAACCACTCTGGTTGCTCACGGTGTTGCCGTGGGCAACTGCCCCTTTCCCTTGCTTGTATTCCCTTGTATGTTTGTCGTGTTTGTCGTGCACTTACTGAGTGCAGGGACCGCCGCCCAGTTGTACCCCGTCGCCTAGGGCGGGTTACATAATAACAAGCCCATACCTAGTCTACCCTGGTCCCTGACACCACTATGGACGCCCGTGAGACCCTGGCTCAGCAAATGCAGGGTCTCTCCCTACAGGTCCAGGCCCTGGCTCAGAGGGTCAACCAGCCTGATGCTACCTTGGTAGTTCCCCTCACCGCACCTCTTGAACCCCCACATCAAGTTGCCCGACCGGTTCTCAGGGGACCGGAGGGCTTTTCTCTCCTTTCGGGAGAGTTGTAGGCTTTACTTTCGTTTAAAGCCTCATTACTCAGGTTCTGAGAGCCAGCGGGTGGGTATAATTATGTCCCGGCTCCAGGAAGGGCCCCAAGAGTGGGCCTTCTCCTAGGCTCCTGACGCCCCTGAACTTTCCTCCGTTGATTGTTTCTTTTCTGCTCTCTGACTTATTTATGACGAGACTGACAGGACTGCCTTTGCCGAGAGTCAGCTGGTGACCTTACGTCAGGGTAAGAGACCTGTTGAGGAGTATTGCTCTGACTTTAGGAAGTGGTGCTTAGCTTCTCGGTGGAATGACCCTGCCTTAAGGTGCCAGTTTAGGTTTGGTCTGTCGAATGCCCTGAAAGACCTGCTAGTTAGCTATCCCTCTTCTGACTCCCTAGACCAGGCTATGGCTTTAGCGGTACGACTTGACCGACGTCTCAGGGAACGACAACATGAACGTTTATGTGTTTTCTCCTCCGACTCCCCCATGATGCCTCCCGAAGTTCCGTTGCTTCGTTCCTCCAGGAAAGACTCAGAGATACCTATGCGACTCGGGGCCTCCGTGTCCCCCCAACAACGTAGAGAATTCCGCAGGAAGAATGGTCTTTGCTTCTACTGTGGGGATGACAAGCATCAAGTGAACAACTGTCCTAAGCGTAAGAATGTAGCCAGAGAACATCCGCGCCTAAGTGATCATCGGGGAGGTCACTTGGGCGCACAGGTATTTCCAGTAAATAGGAAACGTACTAAGATCTTGCTTCCCTTTCAGGTCTCTTTTGGTGGTAGGTCCGCTACCGGCAGTGCCTTCGTGGATTCAGGGTCCTCTACTAATATTATGTCTGTGGAATTTGCTATGTCTCTTGCTATGCCTCTGATTGATTTGCCTAAACTTGTCCCGGTAGTGGGTATCGACTCCACTCCTCTTGCTAATGGTTATTTTACACAGCATACCCCTGTTTTTGAACTCCTTGTTGGCTCCATGCATTTGGAGCAATGCTCTGTACTGTTGATGCAGGGATTATCGTACGATTTGGTTCTAGGCCTTCCCTGGTTGCAGTTGCATAATCCCACGTTTGACTGGAATACTGGGGAGCTAACCAAATGGGGTAATGAATGTTGTACGTCATGTTTTTCTGTTTATTCTATTTCTCCCCCTGAGGAGGCGAATACGCTACCCGAGTTTGTTCAGGACTTCGCTGATGTTTTCTCTAGGGAGGCCTCCGAAGTGTTACCTCCTCATAGAGAATACGATTGCGCTATCGAATTGGTACCAGGAGCTAAGCTTCCTAAGGGTAGGATATTTAATCTTTCTTGTCCCGAACGTGAAGCCATGAGAGAGTATATCCAGGAATCCCTGGCCAAAGGTTACATTCGTCCCTCTTCTTCTCCGGTAGGTGCTGGCTTCTTCTTCGTGGGGAAGAAGGATGGTGGTCTTAGGCCATGCATTGACTACCGTAGCCTGAATAAGGTCACGGTAAGGAACCAGTATCCCCTTCCTTTGATTCCTGATCTCTTTAATCAGGTTCAGGGGGCCCAATGGTTCTCTAAATTGGATCTACGGGGGGCGTATAACCTTATTCGCATCAAAGAGGGGGATGAGTGGAAGACTGCGTTTAACACGCCCGAAGGCCATTTCGAATACCTCGTCATGCCCTTTGGGTTGTGTAATGCCCCTGCGGTCTTCCAGAATTTCATAAATGAGATTTTGAGAAATTACCTGGGGATATTTCTTGTAGTGTACCTTGATGACATACTGGTGTTTTCCAAGGACTGGTCCTCCCACATTGAGCATGTCAGGAAGGTGCTCCAGGTCCTTCGGGAAAACAAACTGTTTGCCAAAACCGAAAAATGTGTGTTTGGGGTACAGGAGATACCATTTTTGGGTCAAATCCTCACTCCTCATGAATTCCGCATGGACCCCGCCAAGGTTCAGGCTGTGGCGGAATGGGTCCAACCTGCCTCCCTGAAGGCGTTACAGTGTTTTTTGGGGTTCGCTAATTATTACAGGAGATTTATTGCTAACTTCTCGGTCATCGCTAAGCCTCTTACGGATCTCACTCGCAAAGGTGCTGATCTCCTCCACTGGCCTCCTGAGGCTGTCCAGGCTTTTGAGGTCCTTAAGAAGTGCTTTATCTCGGCCCCGGTGCTGGTTCAGCCCAACCAAATGGAGCCATTTATCGTGGAAGTTGACGCATCTGAGGTGGGAGTGGGGGCTGTCTTGTCCCAGGGTACCAGGTCCCTCACCCATCTCAGCCCCTGTGCCTACTTCTCCAGGAAGTTTTCGCCAACTGAGAGTAACTATGATATTGGCAACCGCGAACTCTTAGCCATTAAATGGGCATTTGAAGAGTGGCGCCACTTCCTGGAGGGGGCTAGACACCAGGTAACGGTCCTTACCGACCACAAGAATCTGGTTTTCCTAGAATCTGCCCGGAGGCTAAACCCGAGACAAGCTCGATGGGAGTTATTTTTTGCCAGATTCAATTTTTGGGTTACCTATAGGGCTGGGTCTAAAAATATTAAGGCTGATGCACTGTCGCGTAGCTTCATGGCCAGCCCTCCTTCGGAGGAAGATCCTGCTTGTATTTTGCCTCCAGGTATAATCATTTCCTCGATCGATTCTGATTTAGTCTCTGAAATTGCTGCTGCTCAAGGTTCAGCTCCCGGGAACCTTCCTGAGAACAAGCTGTTTGTTCCCCTGCAATTCCGGCTAAGGGTACTTAGGGAAAATCATGACTCCGCACTATCTGGCCATCCAGGCATCCTGGGTACCAAACACCTCATTACCAGAAATTATTGGTGGCCTGGGTTGCCTAAAGACGTTAAGGCCTACGTCGCCGCTTGTGAGGTTTGTGCTAGGTCCAAGACTCCCAGGTCCCGACCAGCGGGCTTACTGCGTTCGTTGCCCATTCCCCAGAGACCTTGGACACATATCTCCATGGATTTTATCACCGATTTGCCTCCATCCCAAGGCAAGTCGGTGGTGTGGGTGGTGGTAGACCGCTTCAGTAAGATGTGCCACTTTGTGCCCCTCAAGAAACTACCCAACGCCAAGACGTTGGCTACCTTGTTTGTCAAACACATCCTGCGTCTCCATGGGGTCCCTGTCAATATTGTTTCGGACAGAGGGGTACAATTTGTTTCATTGTTTTGGAGAGCCTTCTGTATGAAGTTGGGGATTGATCTGTCCTTCTCCTCTGCCTTCCATCCTGAAACCAATGGTCAAACGGAGAGGACTAATCAATCTCTAGAACAATACTTAAGGTGTTTTGTCTCTGACTGTCAATATGATTGGGTCTCATTCATTACCCTCGCCGAATTTTCCCTTAATAACCGGGTCAGTAACTCGTCAGGGGTCTCTCCCTTTTTCTGTAATTTTGTGTTTAATCCACGGTTCTCCTCCGTTTCACCTGGTAGTTCCAACAATCCCGAGGTAGAGGTCGTTCATCGGGAACTGTGCACAGTCTGGGCCCAGGTTCAGAAGAACCTAGAGGCGTCCCAGAGCGTACAAAAAACTCAGGCTGATAGAAAACGTTCTGCTAACCCCCTGTTTATGGTCGGGGATCTGGTGTGGTTGTCGTCTAGGAACTTGCGTCTCAAGGTTCCGTCCAAGAAGTTTGCTCCCCGGTTTATTGGGCCGTATAAGGTCATTGAGGTCCTCAATCCTGTCTCCTTCCGGCTGGAGTTACCCCCGTCTTTTCGTATACACGACGTGTTTCATGCCTCCCTCCTTAAACGCTGCTCCCCGTCCTTGGCTCCCTCGAGGAGACCTCCTGTTCCCGTTCTCACCCCTGAGGGGGTGGAATTCGAGGTGGCCAGGATTGTGGACAGCAAGATGGTCCAAGGCTCCCTCCAGTACCTGGTCCATTGGAGAGGTTACGGGCCCGAGGAGAGGACTTGGGTACCCGCCCGGGATGTTCACGCTGGGGTATTGGTCAGGAGGTTCCACCTGCGTTTCCCCAGTAAGCCAGGTCCACTTAGAAAGGGTCCGGTGGCCCCTCATAAAAGGGGGGGTACTGTAAAGGATCTGCCAGGCACAGCTTCGGGGTTAACTCCCTTAATTAATCAGTCAGCACCTGAATCTACATCCCTGAGACTGACTCCAGCTTCCACCACTCAGGCTGGCAGGCTTAGGAGTGGGAGAGCCTTTCGCAGCCTGGCCAGACTCAGCTAGCTCCCGCCCTCTGTCTATTTATACCTGCATTTCCTGTTCCTCCTTGCTTGTTATTCTTTTTCGTGTGGTTTCCTGGCCCAGCTACAGCTCCTTCTATTTTGTTCCTGCTCCATACAGACCCTGGCTTACTGACCACTCTTCTGCTCTTCGTTTGGTACCTCGCACACTCCTGGCTTGACTCGGCTCGTTCACCACTCTGGTTGCTCACGGTGTTGCCGTGGGCAACTGCCCCTTTCCCTTGCTTGTATTCCCTTGTATGTTTGTCGTGTTTGTCGTGCACTTACTGAGTGCAGGGACCGCCGCCCAGTTGTACCCCGTCGCCTAGGGCGGCTCGTTGCAAGTAGGCAGGGACAGAGTGGCGGGTAGATTAGGGCTCACTTGTCCGTTTCCCTACCCCCCGGTCATTACATGAGGTGGTGGACTCACTGGTTATTATAGGAGAACTTTGCTCACGGGAGCAGCTGCACCCAGTCATCATGCCGTCTGGAAACAAAGTGACGCAGATAGTTCTCTCGACTTGCCCCTTGGATTGGGGATGATAGGCTGAAGAGAAGTCCAACTTTACACCGAGGAGACCGCAGAGTGCTTTCCAAAACTTCAAGGTGAACTGGACCCCTCGGTCCGAAACAATATGCAGGGGAAAGTCGTGCACACGGAAGATGTGTTGAACGAAGAGGTCGGCCAATCGCGCAGAAGAAGGCAGACCAGTAAAGGGAACAAAATGAGCCATCTTAGAAAATCGACCCACCACCACCCAGATCACACTGCAACCAGCAGAGGGAGGGAGATCCGTGACAAAGTCCATTGCAACATGCTGCCAGGGGGCAACGGGCGCAGGCAGTGGTTGGAGCAGACCAGCTGGCCTGGAGTGGGCAACTTTATTTTCTGCTCATACTGTAAATGAGGAGACAAATTCCATGACATCTTTGGGCAGCGTGGGCCACCAGAACTGGCGGGCAATTAGATCTTGGGTCTTACGAGAACCCGCGTGACCTGCCAGCTTGGAACTGTGACCCAAGCGAAGGATTCTTCCTCGGTCTGCCAGGTGCACAAAAGTCCTTCCCGGAGGAATGTCTAACTTGCAGAGGGTTCACAGAGAAGATGCAGGAAGGATCAATAATATTCTGTGGGGACTCCAGTGTCCTCTGTTTCAAATGACCTAGACAAGGCATCGGCCCTCACATTCTTGTCAGTAGTGGAGTTCGAACCAGAACCGAGCAAAGACCAACGACCACCTGGCTTGACGAGGATTCAACCGCTGGGCCGTCTGTAGGTAGGTCAGGTTCTTGTGATCCGTGAAGACCAGGATAGGATGAACTGCACCTTCCAGTAGGTGTCTCCACTCCTGCAGAGCCAGCTTGATGGCCAGTAACTCCCGATCCCCTATCGAGTAGTTGCGCTCTGCGGAAGAAAACAGCTTGGAATAGTAGCCACATACCACAGTCTTGCCCTTTGAACCTTTCTGGAACAACAGTGCACCAGCACCAACAGAGGAAGCGTCCACCTCTAACGAAAACTGTAGGGACCCCTCACGGTGGTAAAGAATAGAGGCTGACGTGAAGGCTTTTTTTAAGGATTCAAATGCGGCTTCTGCCTCCGGAGTCCACACTTTGGAATTCATACCCTTTAGTGACGGTGGAGATGGGAGCTGTCAATGAAGAGAAGTTGGGAATGAACAGCCGGTAGAATTTGGCGGATCCCAGGAAGCGTTGTATGGCCCTTAAGCCTTGGGAGCATGGCCACTCCAGGACAGCCTTTACCTTCTGAGTATCCATCTTGAGACCCTGATCGAAGATGATATAGCCCAGGAAGGATAGAGACTTCTTCTCAAACACACACTTCCCCAGCTTGGCATAAAGATGATTCTCTCTTAAATGAAGCAACACCTAGCGGACATGACTCTGATGAGTTACTGGATCTGGGGAAAAAAATCAAAATGTCATCGAGATACATCACAACACAAACATAAAGGAGATCACGAAAAATGTCATTGACAAATTCTTGAAACACTGCGGGGGCTTTACACAGGACGAAGGGCATAACTAGGTATTCATAGTGCCCATCACGAGTATTAAAAGCAGTCTTCAACTCGTCACCTTGACAAATCCGGATCAGATTGTAGGCCCCCCGCAGGTCCAATTTAGAAAAAAAAATTGCCCCCCGTATGCGATCAAACATTTCCGAAATCAAAGGCAGTGGGTACCTGTTCTTCACCGTGATCTGGTTGAGGCCTTGGTAGTCAATGCATGGTCGTAGCGATCCATCCTTCTTGACAAAGAAAAACCCGGCTCTGGCCGGGGTGAGGATTTACAAATGAAGCCCCTCTCCATATTCTCTTTAATGTAGGCAGACTTAGACTGGGTCTCTGGCAAGGAGAGAGGGTACACTACCGCGAGGAGGGGACGACTGAGGAACCAAGTCGATCGGACAATCATATGCTCGATGTGGCGGCAAGGTCTCAGCTTCCTTCATATCGAAGACATCAGAGAACATAGAGTAACAAGAAGGCAACCCTGCCAATGACTCAAGCGGAGGAGGCTGCGGTGGCTGGATATGACCCAGACAGCGGTCGAGACACTTGGGACCCTACTGGAGAACCTCTCCAGATTTCCAATTCAGGACTGGGGCGTGAAAACAGACTCAAGGCAAATCCAGCAGCACGGGGTTGACGGCCTTGGACAGGACAAACAGGGAGATGAGCTCCGAATGAGCTACCACTTGAAGTCTTAATGGTTTGGTCACAGACAAAACTGGAGCAGACAATGGTAGTCCATCTACCGAGGCAACGATCAACGGCCTGTCCAGCAGGACAGTGGGCAACTGAAGATCCACAAGGTCTTGGCAGATGAAATTGGCTGCAGAGACAGAGTCCAGGTAGGCAGAGACCGGATGGGGCCTCTCGCCAGCAATGATGGTACGGGAATGAACAGTTTGGAGGAGAGTTCTCGATTAAATGCAGTAGCGCCCAAGGTTGCCTCTCCAACCAAACCTGGGCGCTGGGGTTTTTTGACTTCTGAGGACACAGACGCACGACATGTCCACTTGCATAGGAACCTCGGGCAAAGCAGTAGAAGGAGGCAAGATGGGTTGCTGGAAGTTGGGCGTCAGTCTAGGAAGCCGTCTCTCCTGACGAACCTCATGATATCTCTCCCTCAGCCTTATGTCCAACTGAGTGGTAAGCAGAATCAGGTCGTCCAAGACAGGTAGCAGATCTCGAGCAGCAAGTTCGTCCTTGATCTCAGGCGATAGACCATGCCAAAAGTATGCCACCAAGGCCTCATTGTTCCAGGACAGTTCTCCTGCCAGGGTCCAGAACTGGATGGTGTATTCGCCCACGGAGGTGTCCTCCTGGCGAAGGTTAAAGATAGCAGTGGCTGCCGATGAGACTCGTCCTGGCTCCTCGAAAACAGTCCGGAATAACCGCATGAACCCCTGGAAGTCATGGGTCTCGGGTCCCTGACGTTCCCAGATAGGGTTAGCCCATGCCAGGGCCTTGCCGGCAAGTAGAGACACGATGAAGGCGATCTTGGTTCCGTCCGACGGAAATGCTCAGGCGTGCAGGGTAAAATGGATATAGCAGAGGTTCAGAAACCCCCGGCACGTACTTGCGTCTTTATAGAACCGAGAACGTAATGGCAGAGAGAACCGAGGATCCGAACCAGAACTGCCAGGAGGGGTAGCAGGAGGGTCAATCTGAGGAGCTTGCATAGAGGCAGTAAGGGAAGCAGCTAGCGTCCCTAGCTGCTGTGCATTGGAGTCCACTGCCACAAGAACTTGATCCTGTCTTGCTCGGAGATCCTGCAGGTCCGCTTGCATGGCTTGGGAGGGTGATATGCCGTTGAATTGACCAGCGGGGTCCATGACCTGAGCGTACCGTCACGATGCGGGGTGTGGACCCACTGGACCGTACCGCGTAGCAGGCTGGCAGCTGGCCAAACAGGTATAGTACAGAGGCTAGAGTCGAGAAAGGGTACCTGTGGCAACTTGGACAGTAGCAAGGCAGGCTAGGCTGGGACCAGGCGGCGGGTAGACGTCAGGCGTGGCGTAGCAGAACATTCGTGGAATGCAGCACAACACGACAACAGGTCAGCACGGTACTAGATCTGGATAGCACGGGAAACCGGATACAGGAACAGGGAACACTTGGGAATTGGAAAATACTAGGAGACCATTTACAAGACAAACTTTGGGTAACGAATAACGCTCAGGCAAAGAACAAGAGGGCAGAGCCGCTTTTATAGCTCAGTAGCATTCTGGGCTTGATTGCAGACTTCCTGCAATTATGCGTGCACTGGCCCTTTAAGACTGCACGCGCAGTGAAGTGAGTGCCGGCACCTCACTGGGGGACGACCCTGCAGAGAACACACATGTCCATGGCCACGGCCGTCGAGAGGTAAGTCAGAACGACGGGCTGTGGCCATGGTCGTTGCAACTACCAACAATATCCTATGTATAGCCACCAGATAACACGGTCACTTTGTTATAACATAAGCCAAGATTTGGCCCGATCTCCACAGAAGTCAACTCACTATACCAACAATAAGAATTTCCTGACCCCCTCAATTAAAAACAAAATATCTTAAGAAGATGTCATAGGAAGCCAGTTATCATGTTGATACTCACAGGTAACAATAGAAAGACAGTCTCTCATTTAGCCCCATGGGTGAGATAGTCTGCAGTAGTGTGATCCATTTACACTCTATTTTTGCCAGTTTCTGCTTCAAATTGCCTCTGTGTGCTCCCAGGTTGACATGGTCAATGCCTCCAATATCTAGGTGTCTGCATTGCCCTCTTTGGAATTCAAGGAAGTGTTTTGCTATTGGCTACAATTCCCTAATTTTGTCCACCTCAATTTTAGGTATTTGTATCTCCTTATTGACATGCCCAACATGTTCCTGGATCCGCACACGAAGCTCTCTGGAGGTCAGGCCCACGTAAATTAGGCCACATTCGCACGTGGCATAATAAATTACCGAGGAAGTTCTGCAATTATTAAAATGGACAATAGGAAATTCTCGATCTCCTGCTGAAAATATCTGTTTTCACCATATTTCTATGTGTCTACAGATTGAGCAGTCTCCACATGTGTTATGAACTCCATCTTGGGCCTCTGGAATAAAAGATAAATTCAGACTTAGGTGTCATATAATGGCTATGGACCAGCCTATCGCCCAGTGTTCTACTCCTTTTAGCAATAATTTTAGGTTGGAACTTTAGATGTTCTTTGAAGTACACATCCTGTCATTTATTATGGGCCAGTATTTTTTGTATATACTCATTATGTCATTCCATCTGATGTGATAGTAAGTAATCCTTGTCACCTCCTGTTGTTCTCTGGGATGTGGTCTTGGATTCAGTAGGTTACTTCAATCTTTTTTTTTTTTGCTCTTTGATATCCCTTCCTGATCTACGTGGGTTTATAGCCCTGTCTCAAGAAGCGTTGTTCCAATTCTCTAGCTTCTTTCTCAAATTCCTACACATGTTCACATATCCACCTTGTCCGTATAAATTGCCCTGTGGGGATGGCACGTACAACATAAGGGCGGTGTGATGATGTTGCGTGTAGTACCGAAATCACACTTGTGCCCTTGCGATGTATGGCAGTGTGTATTTATCTTATGTTCAGTGTCCACAGTGATTATGAGATCAAGGAAATTCATACATGTTTTTCTTATGGTATATGTCAGACAGATGTTTAGCAGGTTATTGTTTAGTTGTAAAACGTCTCCAATGACTGCCTAGAACCTTGAAATATGTACTTCATCAATGAAGTGCATTCACGCAATTACAGACCTGTTAGACCAAGATTTCCACCTGTTCACGTTCCCATTTACCCAGACTTGTTTGGAGATAGGGCCAAATCTTGTTAAAACATGAACTCACTGTGTTACCTGGTTGCTACTATAGGGTATTGGGCTAGGATGGGATACCATATAGATTATATTGAACCCATGTTTATACATGGTTATTATAACTTTGTTTCTGTTCTGTCTAGTATATACCCTTCAATTATTGATTAAATACAGCATTAGAGGAGAAGATTGTTGCCCGAGAAACAGAAATTGAACATATAGCTATGGATACTGGATTTGTGGACAATGAATGGCCTTACCCATTCAGGAGATCTGCAGTTTTCCGCATTATTATCTTGTATGTACGTATGTAGCTGTCTTTATCTTGATTTTTAACGCATTAAATAAACAGTGGCTAAATCCCTTATCTTGACTTTTTCAATTAAATTTTCAATGACTTTTGTTGTGTGATATCATGCTGCAGCAAGTTATCAGAGTCAAGTTAAAGATGGCTACATACGTATCTTGCAACTTGTACCATTTAGTGTATATAATATACAGTTCTATTTTATTTGTACTGTATTAGTGTGTGGTTTATAGGGTACAGGTATTGGGGTGTATGTATCACACCTGGAATATATAATGGATATATTTTTTTATATTTTTTTCACTAATGGTACACAAACACAATTTGGTACACAAACACAATTTGTTGATATCATTTGTTTTTAACTCCTTTTGCCTCTTGCACACTCTATTCTTTTACTTTTTTGCACCGTATTTTCAGTTTTATTTATCCTTACTGTGAGTGGTACACTCAAGTGTATATATATTCATCATTTTTATGTTTTATCAATGGCAATACAGGTTAGTTTTTACACCAATTGAACAGGTTCACACATCACACATCTTCACTAGTTCATACTCAACTCCAACTCTTTAGGTCATGCATGATATATGGCATGACGCATAACACAGTATTTGTATTTTATTCCCTGGTTATCAACAGATTAGGTGTAACACACTAACTTTTTTGTTTGTAATATATATTTTCTTTTATATATATATATATATATATATATATATATATATATATATATATATATATATATATAATAAAAAAAATTTGTACATTTTCATATACACTCCTTCCTTTATTTATTATTAGCACATGGTTACACTTCATGTATATTCTTTATCACCTCTATATCTGTAGATTTACCTCTCCTTTTTTCATTACACAAACGCGCATTTTTCCTGGTACATGCTATACTTCCTTGACATCTGGTTTAACATCATAGACATATATAGACTTAGTATTAATGTATGTGTTTTTATATTCGGTCTAATATTTCCAATATTGTGGTCTTTGTCCCTATCTATGTATGCATGTCTATAGACTTTATTTAGCTCCATATTCAATATATTGGATACAAATCAGGGGCATATGCATACTTACATTTAACCCTTGTTAATATGCCTTTTGTCAGCTTGCCAAAATGTCTGCCACCTCTAGACCACATAAAAATGGCTGCTGACTTTGTATTGGGTGTTTACTCTCACAAGGATGGCTGCTGCATGCACTGTACACCCATGGACAAGGCCACCATCAGGAATTTCAGGGCCCCATACAGCTACATTTTCTGGGCCCCCCTACCGTGGCACCGCCTGTTAACGGTACTCCGTCCAGCACTATATCATGCTACCCAGGGCCGCCATCAGGGGGGTATTAGGGGTACTGATGTGAGGGGCCCGGCCAAACCTAATTGAAAGGGGGGCCCGGCAACTGCCGCGACTTGCCTTTGGTAGAAAAAAGAACAGGCCCCTGCAATGGTGCTCGTTTTTTTCACCAAAAGAATGTCGTGAGCTGCGGGGCCCCCCCTCTTGTCAAATATCGCCCGCGTGACCGATCGCGCGCACCCGCAAACTCCCGCGCGTGCGCACTCGCGACCGCCCGCGCATGCGTCCACCAGCGCGCACCAGCGACCACACGTTACACGTGACCGCCCGCGCGACCGCCTGGAACCGCGCACCGAATTTTGAGGCAGATTTTGACCTGCCCACACTATCTTGCCGCGTTTTTTGCTTATGGCGATTGAGGACAGCAGACAAAAAAATGCAGCGAAAAATGCATTTTCTGCCTCCCATTGATTTCGATGGAAGGTCAGAGGCGGAACCGTGGCAAGAAAGGACGTGCTGCTTTTTCTTTTTTCCGCGACTGGCTCCCATTGATTTCAGATTAAATCAATGGGAGGCGGTTTTGGAAGTTGTTTGGTGCTGATTCTGACGCAGTGTCCGAGTCAATATCAAGGCCCAAAAACTCTCTGAACTGGGCCTTATTGTTAGGGCTTATTCAGACGAACGTGTAATACATCCGTGCAACGTGTGTGATTTTCACGTGCCTCGCACGGACCTATGTTACTCTATGGGGCCGTGCAGACTGTCAGTGATTTTCACGCAGCGTGTGTCCGCTGTGTAAAACTCACGACATGTCCTATATTTGTGCGTGGTTGGCGCATCACGCACCCATTGAAGTCAATGGGTGCGTGAAAATCACGCCCAACACTTCCGCAGCAGTATAAACTATGAATGAAAACAGAAAAGCACCACGTGCTACAAACATACAAACAGAGTGTCATAATGATGGTGGCTGCGCGAAAATCACGCAGCCACGCATCATACGCTGCTGACACACGGAGCTGTTATGGACCTTTTGCATGCGCAAAATGCCACGTTTTTTGCGCGCGCAAAAAGCACGCGCTTGTGTAAATCCGGCCTTAGGCTAGGAACACACTAGGCATGAACACTGCAGATTTTATGCAACACATTTTATTGTGGAAAATCCGCAGCGTATTACAGTCTCAGCAGAGTGGATGAGATTTGAACAAATCTCATTCACACGCTGCAAAAAAAAATTAACCTGCAGTGTGGCTTTTTAAGCCGCAGCATGTCAATTTATGCTGTGGGATCGCTGCTCCTCTGTTGCGGAAATGCTGCGGTTCTGCCGCAAAAATCACAAATGAGGAAAAAAAAACGTTTATAAAAAAGTTTATACTTACCCCGGCCGTAGTCCTGGTGACGCGATCCTCTACTCTTAGCGCAGCCCGGCCTCCTGTCATAACGTTTCATCCCATGTGACTGCTGCAGTGGTCACATGGTCTACAGCGTCATCCCAGGAGGCGGGGCTACGTTCAGAAGAGAGAGATGCGTCACCTAAAATACGGCCGGGGAAAGTCTAAACTTTTTTTTCCCTGCAGGATTCCCGCAGCGGACAAGCCTCACGAAACCTGCGCCACTATTTGGTGCGGTTTTGCTGGCAGAATTCCCTGCGGCTACCGGGGCGGATAAGCTGTGTAGTTTTACTCAGCATATCCACCTAGTGTGTCCCTTATGATGTCGCTCCTGGAGCTGCTGCCTGTCTCTAAATAGGCAATTGGTCCAGTAGAATTTGGAATTATTTTTTTTTGTGAACCAGCTTAAAAAAATACAAAACTTTTGTGTTAGGGCCTGTTCACATCACCGTTCGCTTCCGTTCCGGGGTTCCGTCTGAGGTTTCCGTCGGATGAACCCCGCAACGGAAAGTGAAAGTGGCAGCACAGCTTCCGTTTCAGTCACCATTGATCTAACGGGTTAATGCTAACGGGTGCGATCGCGGGTGCGCGCTTCCGGGCTTTCGCGGGTGCGCGGGAGTTTTCGTGTGCGCGCGATCGGTCGGGCGGGCGGTTTGACTGCCCCCATGACGAGAGTGGGGGGGGGCCGCAGCTCACGATATTCTTTTGGGGCCCATTTTTTCCTACCAAAGCCAAGTCGCGGCAGTTGCCAGGCCCCCCTTTCAATTAGGTTTGGCCGGGCCCCTCACACCAGTACCCCTAATACCCCCTGATGGCGGCCCTGCCCATGGAGCATGTGCAAACGCCACCGGTCTGCATGGTGAGGTCATGAACGCATTACTACCTGAGCCAATTGGCTAGGGGGAGTTATGTGGATGGGCGTGACCTACCATACTGGGACCTTAAAGAGATGTCAGGCAATGTCACCTACAGTTGCCCATTACGATATCACCATATGCATGTGTGCGTGGATCACCCCTGCTCCCAAGTGCAGTTGCTGCAGCTTTATAATAGCTGTGAGACAAAGCATTCACTGCTGTATTGTGTATTGACTGGCCAGAGGCCTTTTTAGTTCACTGTAAGTGTAGTTACCATTGATGAGTTTGACAGCAAATCTTAGTAAACAACTGCCTTCCAGCCACAGCCTGCAGAGCACAATATAAGACAATTATTCCCTGTATTAGGGCTATTTTACAGTTAGAGTAGTCAAGCTAAGGAATACCCTACCCCAAAGAGGTAGTAATGACCGATACATTGACAGCATTTAAGAAGGGCTAGATGCTTATTGAATGACTAATAGCATTGATGGTTATAACTAATTTAGCAATGAATGATGTATAATTGATCTAAAAAAATGTAAGTTGAATATGATGGACATGTGTCTTTTTTTAAAGCTACTGTATGTAAGTATTATGTTTTAATTATATTGAAACTCACACAGGAGTCAATAGATTTTGGAGGTCAGTTCCAAGGTACAGCAGGGGTCCTGAGCGCCAACAACACCAACGATTATCCAGCCTTGGGAATAACTATAGGTTAAAGGGGTTGTTCTATTTAAAAGTTAGATGACAATTTTTTACGTTTGAATCTTTTCAAATAAAGCGGACATCAGCAAGGCTCTGTTGGCAAAACGGAAGAGGTTAGAAATGTACACAAAGACATCTTTAAAAACCAGTAACCAGAAGATTGAACATGTTTGGAAAACACAGCAAGATCAGAGGTAAGGTACTATGAAAGATGGATTTACAATTTCTCCAATCAGACCCTTTTTGTTCAAAAGTACAATGGAAACGATTGCAGTGTAGATGTTCTTTTATTCAGCTCACTCAGGAGCCTTTCTTAAAGGGTTTGTCCGGGCACGGACAACTGATGACCGATCCACAGGTTAGGTCATTAGTATATGATCGTGGGGGTACGACACCTGGACCCCGCACCGATCAGCTGCTCCAGCTGCCTCCGAGCACCGGATATCCATGACGGAAGCAGATGGCTCAGGTCACGGAATAGCGGCCGAACTGCAGTACAAGTGAATAGGATCAGAGTTGCTGTTCTGCAGCATGGCAGCTATTCTGTGCACGGAGCCATCTGCTTCCGGCCCGGAATAGTGCATACCCTGCATAACATCCAGCAGCCGGAGCAGCTGATCACTGCGGCGTCCAGGTTTTGGACCCCACGATCATATACTAATGACCTATCCTGTGGATTGGTCATCAGTTGTCCGTGCCAGGACAACCCCTTTAAGTTTGAGAAAAAAATTAAGCATTCTGCCAGGAACATAACTTGATAAGGTCCCAGAGCAAAGTCAGAAATGTCCCCCCCCCCTTTGTTGACAATATAATGAACTGTAGTAATGCAAACACCAATACACCTATTTTTACTGGAGTATCAACTGTAGGGTGGATAGTAGTGTCAAAGAGACAGTTCACCTGTGCTCGCATCATCACTGTGCTATTATAATTTAGTGGTACACAGAAATGACCACAACATACTATTACAGGACAGGAAGGGGTTAATACTACTTATTCAGTCTAAGAAAAAAAATTGTTCCCTCATTTATACCTTTGGGGGATAAAGCAACATGGTTATAGGCCCTTGCCACTAGCAGGCTGACACTAGCTAAATCAGTTTTAGCCTAGTGTTCATAGGAGGCAAGCATTACCTGATTCTCAAGTCTGCTGCTATTTTTATTTACGTTTTATTTCTGTCTTCACTTTCCTTAGCTGCAGGTCAGCTTGTTTACAACCTAGTCAGTCCTCTGCGGGGGTCTGGAAACCAGGCAGTCCCCTGCACTTAATCTCTCTCTCTCTGCTGGTCACCTTACCTGGAAGAATTGCATAAAAAAATCCATACGTTCGACATGGAGACGAGCAGAGGCGACTCAATTATGCACAAAAACATAGGAACTGGGGTGCACAAAAATGGCACCAGGTGCTCTGGACTGATGAGTCAAAATTTGAAATATTTGACTGTAACAGAAGGCAATTTGTGCACTGAAGGGCTGGAGAGTGTTACAATAATGAGAGTCTGCAGGCAACAGAGAAGCATGGTGGAGGTTCCTTGCAAGTTTGGGGCTGCATTTCAGCAAATGGAGTTAGGGTTTTGGTCAGGATAAATAGTGTCTTTAAGGCTGAGAAATACAGGCAGATACTTATCCATCATGCAATACCACCAGGGTGGCGTGTGATTGGCTCCACATTTATTCGGCAGCATGGACCCCAAACATAGACCCAATATCATTAAGAACTATTTTCATTTTAAAAAAGAGCATTGAGCCCTGGAAGTGATGATATGTCCCCCACAGAGCCCTGATCTCAACATTATTGAAACTGTCTGGGATTTCATGAAGAGACAGAAGGATTTGAGGAAGCCTACATCCACAGAAAATCTGTAGTTTTAACGACCAGCAGGTTTGTGGACTCACCGGGCTACTCTGCTGGATTGGCGTAGGGCCACCTTTAAGGGCGTTGTCTAAGCAGCCTCCACGGTTTTCACCCCGTTATGCCCCCTTTTCTTAGGTCCACAGCGTAGGAAGAACTTCTTGATGAGAGCTGGGGCATCAATGTTCTCTTTAGGTTCCCAAGAACTCTCCTCATGGCCAAAACCTTACCAGTCCACAAGATAACAGGTCTTCCCTCCTACTTTCTTGTAGTGCAGAATCTCCTTGACCTCGAAGACATCTGAAGAAACACTGGGAGCAGCTGCAGAGTTAGAGGACTTCCTGTACCGGTTTCCGGAGAGACACATGGAAAGAATTAGGAATCTTGAGGGTAGGAGGCAGACGTAGTTTGTAGGACCCAGGATTGATTTATCGTAAGACTTCAAAGGGACCGAGAAACTTCAGAGCAAATTTGTAGGAAGGAATTTTTAAACAAATATTTCTAGAGAACAACCAGACTTTAGCTGCGGGGGAGAATTGAGTAGTCGGCCTTCCCTTCCTATCAGTGTATTTTTTCATCTGCGCCACCGCCTGCAAGATCGCTGCAAAATCAAGTTGAGAATCTGGAGCATTACATTTGTGGGCTCAATTAAACTATCAAAATAGCTAGAAAAAGAGAGCTTTCATGTGAAACTCGACAGTCTATTCTTGTTCTTAGAAATGAAGGCTATTACATGCGAGAAATTGCCAAGAAACTGAAGATTTCCTACAACGGTGTGTACTACTCCCTTCAGAGGACAGCACAAACAGGCTCTAACCAGAATAGAAAGAGAAGTGGGAGGCCCCACTGCACAACTGAGCAACAAGACAAGTACATTAGAGTCTCTAGTTTGAGAAATAGACGCCTCACAGGTCCTCAACTGGAAGCTTCATTAAATAGTACCCGCAAAACGCCAGTGTCAACGTCTACAGTGAAGAGGCGACTCCGGGATGCTGGCCTTCAGGGCAGAGTGGCAAAGAAAAAGCCATATCTGAGACTGGCTAATAAAAGGAAAAGATTAATATGGGCAAAAGCACACAGACATTGGACAGAGGAAGATTAGAAAAAAGTGTTATGGACAGACGAATCGAAGTTTGAGGTGTTTGGATCACACAGAAGAACATTTGTGAGACGCAGAAAAACGGAAAAGATGCTGGAAGAGTGCCTGACGCCATCTGTCAAGCATGGTGGAGGTAATGTGATGGTCTGGGGTTGCTTTGGTGCTGGTAAAGTGGGAGATTTGTACAAGGTAAAAGGGATTTTGAATAAGGAAGGCTATCACTCCCTTTTGCAACGCCATGCCATACCCTGTGGACAGCGCTTGATTGGAGCCAATTTCATCTTACAACAGGACAATGACCCAAAGCACACCTCCAAATTATGCAAGAACTATTTAGGGAAGAAGCAGGCAGCTGTTATTCTATCTGTAATGGAGTGGCCAGCGCAGTCACCAGATCTCAACCCCATAGAGCTGTTTGAGCAGCTTGACCGTGTGGTACGCAAGAAGTGCCCATCAAGCCAGTCCAACTTGTGGGAGGGCCTTCTGGAAGCATGGGGTGAAATTTCTCCCGATTACCTTAGCAAATTAACAGCTAGAATGCTAAAGGTCTGCAATGCTGTAATTGCTGCAAATGGAGCATTCTTTGACAAAAGCAAAGTTTGAAGGAGAAAATTATTATTTCAAATAAAAATCATTATTTCTAACCTTGTCAATGTCTTGACTATATTTTCTAGTCATTTTGCAACTCATTTGATAAATATAAGTGTGAGTTTTCATGGAAAACACAAAATTGTCTGGGTGACCCCAAACTTTTGAACGGTAGTGTGTATATATATATATATATATATATATATATATATATATATATATATATATATAATTTGCTTGTTAGTCTAAATATGTGCCTTTTATTTTAGCACAAGTCCTCAACATAACAAAATGTGAAAAAATTTAAAGGGTCTGAAGACTTTCCGAATGCATTGTAAGTCAAGAGACGCTGGGCCCATAAGAGTGATCGCTTTACCCAACACCTTCCATTGCCTTTGCGAGAAGTGGGGCCAAACAGATGTGGATCTTTTCATGTCACATCTCAACCACAAAGTTCCAACCTATATGGTCAGAGAAAGGGATCCCAGGGCTATTGAGGTCAATGCCCTGCGCACTCCGTGAGGTAAGTTTTTCCCCCAGTATCTGTTCCTTCCCCTCTTGTCCAGAGTGCTAAACAGGGAAGGCGTTTCTGCAATCCTGGTGATGCCATATTGGCATAATCAAACCTGGAACGCTGATCTATTCTACCTGCTTGCAGACACACTACCTGCTTGCAGACACACCCTGATGCCTTCCCCCTCGACCTGACCTCCTTTCCGCTATTGCACCCCATTTTTACTCAAATGCGTTTAACGGCATGGCTATTGAAGCCAAGTTTCTGAGGGCCTTGAATTTTTTTGAACCAGCCATTCAGTCGATGATGAAGGCCAGGATGCCTCAATCAGCCAAGATGTACCACTGCACATGGAAGGCTTATTTTGTCTGGTGTGAAGAGCGTAGTTTCCATCCTATGGTATGTTCTATACTTAGACTCCTGGATTTCCTGCAATCAGGTTTTGATGTTTCACCACCTTTACTCTCCTGGAAGGTGTCCTTCTTTGATTGTTGTCACCTTTATTAGAAGGGTTTTGGAACTTGTTGCCCTGTAATGCAGTTCCCACCCTTTGGTCACCTGCAAGGATAAGATGGTTTTCCAACCTGTCCCTTCTTTTCTACCAACGGTCGTCTTGGCTTTCCATATCAATGAAGAGATTTTCGTTCCATATTTTGGCCCGTCCCCTTCTCATGCAAGGGAACGGGTTATTCATTGCCTTTACTTGGTGAGTGCACTCTGTGTCTATTTGACTACAAGAGAGTCGTTCCGGCACCCCATTTCCTGTTGTACTTGAGGGGCCATTCTAGGGTTCAGCAGGGTTCAAGGTCACTGTTGCACGTAAGATAAGATCTGTGATCTTGAAAGTCTATCGGTCCAAGGGTGAGCTTCCTCCTCTTCAGGTCACTGCCCATCCTACAAGGGCTGTTGGTGGCTCCTGGGTCATCAAGTATCAAACTCTACAGTAGTTGCTCAGTTATACAAGGCTGCTACCTGGGTTTCGGTGCACACCTTTCCAAAATGTTACCAGATTCACTCTTTTGCTCGTCTGATGTGATTACTTTTGGCCCCACTACGTGACCCCACCTTCACGATCTATGATTACTTTGTTTATATATTTATGTAGCTATATGTATTTATAGTTACATGTATATGTAACTATATAATGCTATATAGTTACTGGTGCCCCCTTTTTTCTTTTTTTTACCGTTTGAGGTTTCGACTTTGGGCTAAATTTCATTAATATATTATATTTTATATGACCGATTCTCATACTTTACATTCTAAGTTTTTTTTTACAGTTTTTCCATATATATATATGTATATATATATATGTGTATATATATATATATATATATATATATATATATATGTATAATGCATAACAACTCTTTGGCAGTCATTTACTAGCATGTGTGTATTGGTTTATATGTAATTATTTATTAACCCCTTCCCACTTTGGCCACTTTTGACCTTCCTGACAGAGCCTTATTTTTCAAATCTGACATGTTTCAGTTTAAGTGGTAATAACTTCGGAATGCTGTTACCTATCCAAGCGATTCTGAGATTGTTTTCTTGTGACACATTGGACTTTATTTAATGGCAAAATTTGCTCGATACATTCAGTATTTAATTGTGAAAAACACCAAAATGTAGCAAAAAAATTGCAAACATTTGCATTTTTCTAAATGTAAATGTATCTGCTTGTAAGACAGGCAGTTATACCACACAAAATTGTTGATAATTAACATCCCCCATATGTCTACTTTAGATTGGCATAATTTTTTTGAACATCCTTTTATTTTTCTAGGATGTTACAAGGCTTAGAACTTTAGCAGCAATTTCTCACATTTTCAAGAACATTTCAAAAGGCTATTTTATCAGGGACCACTTCAGTTGTGAAGTGGCTTTTAGGGCCTTATATATTAGAAACTCCCAATAAATCACCCATTTTAAAAACTTCATCCCTCAAAGTATTCAAAACAGCATTTAGAAAGTTTCTTAACCCATTGGACGTTTCACAGGAATTAAAGCAATGTGGAGGTAAAATGTACAAATTTCATTTTTCTTTTGCAGAAATTCATTTTTAATCCTGTTTTTTTTTGTAACACAGAAAGTTTTACCGGAAAAACGCAACTCAATATTTATTGCCCAGATTCTACAGTTTTTAGAAATATCCCACATGTGGTCATAGTGTGCTAATGGACTGAAGCACAGGCCTCAGAAGCAAAGGAGTACCTGGTAGATTTTGGGCCTCCTTTTTATTTTGGGCAACATGTCAGGTTTGAAGGGCTCTTGCGGTGCCAAAACCATGGAAATCCCCCAAAAGTCACCCCATTTGGGAAACTACACCCTCAAGGAAATTATCTAGGGGTATAATGAGCATTTTGACCTCACAGGTTAATTGCAGAAATATTGGAAGTAGGCCGTGAAAATTAAAATCTAAATTTTTCCCAAAAATTTAGGTTTAGCTAATTTTTTCTCATTTCCACAAGGACTAAAGGAGAATAAGCACTGCAATATTTGTAAAGCAATTTCTCCCAAGTAAAACAATGCCCCACATGTGGTCATAAACGGCTGTTTGAACACACAGCAGGGCTTAGAAGGAAAAGAGCACATTTGGCTTTTGGAGCTCAAATCTAGCAGGAATGGTTTGCGGAGGCCATGTCACATTTGCAAAGCCTCCGAGGGGACAAAACAGTGGAAACCCCCCCACAAGTGACCCCATTTTGGAAACTACACCACTTGAGGAAATTATCTAGGGATATAGTGAGCAATTTGACTCCACAGTTTTTTTGCAGAAATTATTGGAATAGGCCGTAAAAATGACAATCTACATTCTTTCAAAGAAAATGTAGGTTTAGCTAATTTTTTCTCATTTCCTCAAGGACTAAATGAGAAAAAGCATGACAACATTTGTAAAGTAATTTCTCCCGAGTAAAACGATACCCAAAATGTGGTAGTAGACGGCTGTTTGGACACACGACAGTGCTCAGAATGGAAAGAGCGCCATTTGACTTTTGGAGCTCAAATTTAGCAGGAATGGTTTGCGGAGGCCATGTCCCATTTTCAAAGCCCCTCGGGGACCAAAAGAGAGAAAACGTCCAAAAAATTACTTCATTTAGGAAACTACACCCCTTGAGGAATTCATCCATGGGTGTAGTGAGTATTTGGACCCCACAGGTGTTTCATAGATTTGGGCAGTGAAAATAAAAACAATCCTTTTTCTTCAATAAGACGTAGCTTTAGCTCAAAATTTTTCATTTTGCCAACAAATAAAGGAAAAAAAGAACCCCAACATTTGTAAAGCAACTTCTCTGGAGTACGGAAATACCCCCATATGTTGTCATAAATTGCTGTTTGAACACACGGCAAGGATCAGAACAGAAGGAGCACCATTTGGCTTTTGGAGCACCAATTTTCTGGATTGGTTTCTTGACACCATGTCACTTTTGCAAAGCCCCTAAGGTACCAATACAGTGGAAACTACCCAAAAATGACTCCATTCATGAAACTACACCCCTTGAAGAATTCATCTAGGCGTGTAGTGAGCATTTTGACCCCACAGGTGTTTCATAGATTTTATTAGAATTGGGCATTAAAATTAAAAACAATCCTTTTTCTTCAATAAGACATAGCTTTAATTAAAAAAAAATTCATTTTCTCAACAAATAAAGGAAAAAAAAGAACCACAACATTTGTAAAGCAATTTCTCCCGTGTATGGCAATACCCCATATGTGGTCATAAACTGCTGTTTGGGCACACAGTACGGCTCAGAAAGGAAGTAGCGCCATTTGGCTTTTGGAGTGCAGATTTTGCTGGATTGGTTTCTGGTTGCTATTTCGCATTTGCAAAGCCCGTGTGGGACCAAAACAGTGGAAAGCCCCCAGAAGTGACCCCATTTTGGAATTCACCCAGGGGTGTAGTGTGCATGTTAACCCCACAAGTGTTTTGCAGAAATTGGTGTGCACTCAATGTTGTAGAGTGAAAATGGGATTTTTCCATAGATATGCCAATATGTGGTGTCCAGCTTTTGCCACCATAAGAAGACAGCTCTATAATTATTATACTGTTTCCCGGTTTTAGAAACACCCTACATGTGGCCCTAATCCTTTGCCTGGACATTCGACCAGGCTCAGGAGTGAAAGAGTACCATGCGAAGTTGAGGCCTAATTTGGTGATTTACAAAGTATTGGTTCACAATTGCAGGGCTCTGATGTGAAATAATAAAAGAGAGAAGTGACCCCATTTTGGAAACTACACTCCTCAAGGCATTTATTAAGGGGTGTAGTGAGCATTTTCAACCCTCAGGTATTTTCCATAAATTATTGCAGTGCGGATGGTTCAAAGTAAACCTTTCAATTTTTACCTAGATATGCCATTTCAGTGGGAAATATGTCGTGCCCAGCTTGTGCCACTGGAAACACATACCCCAAAAATTGTTAAAAGGGTTCTCCCAGATATGGCGATGCCATATATGTGGAAGTAAACAGCTGTTTGGGCACACTGCAGGGATCAGAAAGGACAGAGCACCATTTGGCTTATGGAGCGTGGATTTTGCTTGGTAGTAGTTTTGTTTGGAGTTTTACTGGTATTTCAGTTTATAATGTGGGGATACATGTAAACTGGGCAGAACACATCAGGGGCATAGTCAGGTGGTATAATAATGGGGTAAAAAAAACAATAAAATAATCCATAGATATTTGTTATGCTGCGAAGCAATCCTTTCTTCACAGGACAGTGTCGCACAGTGTTCTTACTTATCCCCCTTTTGGTCCACACTCGGCACCGTTGCAGTTTGGGGAATTTTGCTGGGAAAGTGTTGTCCTGATACAATACGGGCACCCTCGCTTCCAGCAGATATGTTTGGGCCCTACCCTTCCTGGTTCCCTAATTTTAGGGCCATGATATATCGCCTCTTGAAACAGAAGAAATGTTCCCCTCGGGCCTGCACAGCTGCATATTTTTTGGAGCCTTAACTAATTTTATTTTTTCATAGACGTAGTGGTATGAGGGCTGTTTTTTTGCGGGACGAGTTGTAGTTATTATTGGTACCATTTTGGGGTACATGCAACTTTTTGACCACTTTTTATTTTAATTTTTATACGGCAAAGTGACCAAAAAACAGAAATTCTGGTGTTTTTCAGGATTTCTTTTTATGCCGTTCACCGCGTGGAATAAATAACATATTTTTATAGTTCAGGCCGTATCGGCATTAACTATCCTACATGATACCTGGTCACGGCGATACCAAATATGTATGGTTTATTTATTTTTTTCAATAATAAAGGACTGGGAAAAAGGCTGATATCGTTTTATTTTATTACTTGAAACTTTTATTATATGTTTTAAAACGTTTTTTCACTTTTTTTTTTAGTCCCACCAGGGGACTTGAAGGTCCAACTGGTAATGTTTTTTTCTAACACATTGCACTACCTATGTAGTGCAATGTGTTAGATCTGTCAGTCATTCACTGACAGCAAGCCGATTAGGCTTCGCCTCCGGGTGGGGCCTAATCGGCTTCCGTAATGGCAGAGCAGGATGCTATTGTTAGGCCTCCTGTTGCCATAGCAGCAGTCTGCAGCCCTGCGATTGCAGGGCAGAGCTGCCGATCTGCTGCCAACCACTAAAATGTAGCGATCGCTGCATCTAAGAGGTTAGTGGCAGGGATCGGAGCTAGCTCCAGTTCCTGCCATTACAGGTGGATGTCAGCTGTAACATACAGCTGTCGTACACCGCTGATGACGCCGGCTCATCACCTGAGCCGCTGCTATCTTGCCGACGGATACGGAAGCTTTTAGGCCCCGCTTTTGGGTGGGCCTGTAAGGTTTTCCATACCAGGCAGACCGGGAGGCCACTATTAGGCCTCCGGTTGCCATTGCAGCCACCGCTCCCCCCCGCTGCAAACACCTTAAATGCAGCGATCACTTTTTAACCGCAGCATTTAAGGGGTTAATGGCGGGGGTCAAAGCTAACTTCAGTCCCCGCCATTACAGCAGGGTGTCAGCTGTAAGGTACAGCTGACATCCGGGGATGATGGCACCGATTCAGCCATCCATTTGTCGTAAGCATATGACAATTTGCGGGAAGCACTGGCTTTCCATGACGTATCCATACGACAAATGTCGGGAAGGGGTTAAGGTATAGTTTTTTAAGCATTGATGTATTTAATCACTGACCTTTTAATCCGTGTTTATGTTATTATGGAGACATTTGTATTTTATATTTATGCATACTTGTACTTTTGACCTAGAGGCCAATTCATTCACCGTTGTGAAACAGTTTATATGTGTTCATCTTTTAATTTGGTTATGTTTTTTATGCAGACATCAGTTTCTTATACACATGCATGAATGCATCATTTTAGTCATCCATTTCCCAGAAGTACCTGGTGTACGTCCTGAGATTTTATGCTTAATTGATGATTAGCCCATTTAATTTATTAATCTTCAGGCGGACTCTTTGATCCATATTATCCCTATTGTACACACCACCTTTCAACCTACATATCTAACTTTTTATGTCATCCTCTAAGGCCTCATGCACACGGCTGTGCCTGTAATCACGGCCCGCAATCACGGCGGGCACGGTCGGCCGTGGGCCACATTTTCGTTTCATGCTCCCATACAAAGAATGGGAGCACAGCCCGCAAAATCCGAAAAGTAGGACATGTTCCATATTTCCTGGCACGGTCCTACGGCATGGACACCTTTCCGTAGCCCTACGGAAAGGTGTCCGTGACCAATTGAACCGGGCGGCTCCGTAATTGCGGACCGTATTGCAGTCCGCAATTACTGAGTTTTTTTACGGTCGTGTGCATGGGGCCTAATTGAGCATATCCTCAGCAGGTAATATAAAATGCATTTTTTTTCTTTCTCCGTTTACAAGTTGCCATGGCAACGCATTGCGCTGTAGTATGGACTTTGTATAACTAGTGCTGATAAGTTGATAAGCGCTAGAAAAGGATTCCCCACATTCCTATATGCCGGCTCTGACAACCCAAGATGCCGTTCTGCACTAAATCTCTGACTGACACAGCAGCCAACTGCTCCTACTGTTTATAGGTTGCCATGACGACCTGTCTCACCATTCAGTTTTCTACAGCGTTACTACTACCTCTTTTTTTTTTCTTATAAATGCTGACTTTAGGTTAGCAACACACATAACTGTTGCCCTGATTATTTCTGGTTTACAACTTACTAGTGTTCCTTTGCACACTTTTTTTTTAACCTGTTAAGTAATTGTTATGTAACCTGTTATGTCACTGTTATGTAACCCGCACTGTAACCTGTGTCTGTAACACTTTGACCCCACTTTACCCACCATTTTAACTGCATTTGTCTGTGTATATATAGCTGTCTGTTCTATGGGCTGGCACTAGGACCTCATGAAGGTTCCGGTTTGTATCCGAAACACATTGTCCATTATTTCCCATTAAATACCGCTATCTTTACCTGAAAGTCCGTTTGTGATGTTTTGAAGTGCTACAATCGCCCTGTTTTGTCTTCCTATTGTTTGCATCTGATCACAGCCATTGCTCACAGATCCGATACCAGGGTAAGCAACAGCTTGCATCATTTCAGCCTATTCACTTATTCACAGAGTTGTGCCTGCGCAGCACATCCTGACCTTGTGAGAAGTTTTGCTTTTACTTAAGTTCATCTAAGCCCACTAAGGTTCCACTCTATGGAGCGCCATCTTTTTTTATTTTAATCCCTTGATGTGAGTCTGGGTCGCAGGGTGCTGCAGGCTTTTAGTTTGTTTCAGGCCCAAGGCCTGTTGTTCTGGCTACTTTGCTTGTTTTTTTTCCCCAGGGCCGTGCACGTGTTAGTGTTTTGTCTTCTCCTGCTGCTTCTTGTACAAACTGATTTAGCCAATGTTTGTAGGAAAGGTACGGCCCGACTGGTCAGAGCCAACCGACTGGTCAGAGCCAATACTTCTTCCTACCTAGTGGCAAGGGCCTACACTCATAGTGCTGTGTCCCCCAATTAATACAATGAGAAAAAGATTTTATGGCGACTACAAAAATAAAATTTTCTAGCTACCTCCAATAATGCACTTATTCTGTTGTATTAAGTAACCTTCAGAATTGATGTTTTATTACAGGCAGAAGATGAACAATGAGTATTCACAACAATTTAAGGCATTATTCCAGCAATGGGAAGTTGATTTGCAAAATTCAGAAGAGCAAGAAGAAAAAGTGACAGTAATAACATGTATTATTTGTTATACCGATACTAGTACAGTAAAACCTCTCCAAAAGACCACCTCTTTGAGAAGGCCATCCCCTTATACAGACCAGATTTCTTGTGACAGATTTTCATGTCCACCATATATTATGCATTCTTCCCATCTTCTTTAAGAAGACCACCCCAATAAAAGAACAAATTTTAATGCAAATTTGGGTTCTCATCTCAAAGTAGTTTCATTGTTTATAAATTGGTGATTTTTTTTTAAATAAAGAAATGGAAAATTCCTTTTTGTTAGAAAGGTCCTCTAATAGGGTATTAGAATGTAAATAGGATATACACTATATCGCCAAAATTATTAAAACAAAAATCTTAATCATTGAATTCATGTATTTCATTTAGTCCCATTGCCACAGGTGTATAAAATCAAGCACCTAGCCATGCAGTCTGCCTTTACAAACATTTGAGAAAGAATAAGTAGTTCTAAAATGCTCACTGAATTCAAATATGGTTCTGAAATAGGGTGCCACAGTTGCAGCAAGTCAGTTTCCTGCCATTTCTTCACTCCTAGATATTCCACGATCAAGCGTGATTGGTATTTCAAATAGTCACTAGATCTGAGAATGCGAGCCATGCCTTCTTGTCCATCCTCATCTTACAAATTCTCTTCGAAACTAATAAGCAAAAATTCCCACAGACACACTCCAAAATTTGGTGGAAAGCTTTCCCAGGAGAGTGAAAGCTGTTTTAGCTCCAAATGGTTGGACTAACTCCATATTAATCCCATTAGAATAAGATGTCATAAAAGCATCTGTAGGTGTAATGTGTAGGTGTCCCAATGCATTTGTCCATATAGTATATGTAAATAAGGCTATGTACACTTTTTTTTACAGTGTTTTTTTCCCCTCTGCAATTGATCTAAACCGGTGGAAACTAATAGCAATTTGTCACCAGTTTTTCAATTGTTTACTTATTGACCCTTAAGGATGAAAACCAAAAGTGAGGCTCTACATATCCCCTGATGACCTGTATGTACTTGAATTAGCTTAAAGTTATTCCCATCTGATAAAGTGATGGCATATGCCCAACCTCTGGTACCCCCACGAATAAAGGGTTGATTTAGCAATGCGTCCCCTTTACCGTTTTTCCCTGCACAGCGACGCCTCGTCACGTGCTGGGCAGGTTAAACTTAGAAGGGAACGCATTGCTTAATCAAACCTTCATTCTTAGGTTCGGTGGAGTCCTAGAGGGCAGACTCCCACTGATCATAAATTGATGGCATATCCTAGAGAAATGTACCATGAGTGCAGCAATTTTTCTGTGTGATGCCCCTATCTGATCCAAATTATGTCCTTCATTGAAATTGCAACACCAAGAAGGAAAAGTTTTGGAATTGTGGAAATCACAGGATCGATAGACATGTTAATGACATGCAAATGATACAAAAATGGAAACAATATTCCAAACATCTTGATTCATTCAGTATGGAGTATAAGCGCCATGTGCAGAAATACACGCATGATATCAATGTGGTTATTAATGGTTGTTTGAGGAATGTTATGCCACGCTGAATGCACTTGGGCATGAAAATCATCAAGATTGGCTGCCGGCAGCTCTCTTTACAGTTGCCGACCAATGATGTCCCAGATTTGCTCAATGGGAGACAAGTCTGGAGATGCTGCAGGCCATGGTAGCACGTTTAGGCCGTGCAGGCTGCTCAAAGTAGCACGAGCTAAATGTGACCTGGCGTTGTCCTGTTGAAAAATGGCGTCTGGGACACTTTGGAGAAATGGCCGTACCACTGGTTCCACGACCAAATCAATGTAACGCCAAACTATTAGTGTACCTGAAATGAAGACTAGAGGGGTCTGGCTACCATACATTATGCCACCCCACACCATAATCCCAGGAGTAGGACTAGTGAGACGTTCCCTTTTGAAGGCCTCTTCATGGTTTTGCCCATGTGGTCACCAGACCAATCTTCGGCTATTGCGTCCGAGACAAAAGTGGGGCTCATCGACCTCCATTCCAGCCTCCATTGCAGACTTGCTGCGCACCATGATCGGCTTTGAGATCTGTTGAGTGTGGTAAATGGAACACCTGTAGCTGGAAATCCGTCTCGTAGCACAATGTCGTGTAAACTCCTTCTGATGGTTTGTTTAGACACTGGTTGTCACCCTAGGCTTGGTATGTGACATCCAATTTCACTTGCAGTACAGAATGGATCATTCTTCCAATCAGACGATATGTGCGTGCAGAGGTTCGCCTCCATGCACCTCTTGCTGTCATTCCCGTTTGTTGTTGTTCTCCCAACCTCCGGGACACACAACGTTGAACAGTGCTGACATCTCAGCCTAGGTGCGTAGTGATATGCCGGAGTGATAAACCAAGGCTGCTCAGTTCAAGGATTCTGTCCCTCTCAGTTTGCGACAAGTGGAGATAACTGGCTCGTCGACGAACACGAGGCATCACACAATCATCCCACGCCACTTGAGGTATTATGTGGCTAAAAAACTTTGCTTTCAATCTGGCTTTTATGCTCCTCCCCATAACGCAGATTAGATCTAGGTGCTTGAAAATTTTATAATTTGCTCGTTTTAGTGACACCTGTTACTTCCTCGATTTGCATAACCTTACAGCTTGGCATTCTTGATGTTGCAATGTCAATGTTGAGGAGCGTAATATCCTAGTCTCCTAATACACCTAATCAGCGTGGTCACAGGCGGTATTTTAGAAAGGGGTTGGAGAGTACCAGGGAGACTCCACTCATGTAACCTGAAGCAGTTATGGAAAACGGCTTCCAGTCCTCTGCTAGTTTGGGAAGATGCGGGATGGAATGCGTATAGTTAAGCGGAAAATTAATGTGCATAGAGCTAGGGATTTTGTTAAGGATAGCGGAGATTTTTTTTTTTTTGAGGAATAAGGCGTATATATATATATATATTTTTATTTTTAGGAATTTGAGGGATTAAGCTAGCCATACACGTTAGATGCATGTCTGGCAAAGCCGCCAATTTAGCCGGAACCGACCATCTACTGTGTGTGGTGGCGTCCCGACTCTCCAGCAATGGCAGATGTCGGGGGAGAGAAGGGTTGGACATATTGAACTTTAACATGCTGGATCCTTTTGTTCATTAGTAGATAAGCCGCTGCCAGTTGACTCTGGCAGCGTCTTTCTCCCCACAGAAATGCACGCTTGGCCGAGAATGCATGTGTATGCAGGAGTCGGGAGTAATAGCATTCAACTGACACCTGTCTAAAGTGTCTGACCAGCCTTAGGGCGGATTTACACGAGCATGTGCGTTTCGCACGTGCAAAAGGCACCTAACAGCTCCGTGTGTCATCACCATATGATGCGCGGCTTCGTGCTTTTCGCGCAGCCGCCATCATTATGACACTGTTTGTATGTTTGTTTACATTCATAGTTTTACTGCTGTTGCACGAATCACGTGCGTCCGTGTGGTGCGCAGGATTTTCACGCACCCATTGACTTCAATGGGTGCGTGATGCACGAACAGCGCAGAAATATAGGACATGTCATGCGTTTCACGCAGTGGACACGCGCTGCGTGAAAATCATGAACTGTCTGCACGGCCCCATAGACTAACATCACGCGAAAATCACGCGCGTTGCACGGACGTATTACACGTTCGTGTAAATCCGCCCTTAGATTCCAGCAACCTAAAAGCTTTATTTGCCTTTGTCTCAAAAAATAGAATATGTTCCGTCAGCAACAGAAGCTTTTTCAACAGACCAGAATAGTTCAGAACCAGAGACTGAAAACAATTAAGCAACTCTATGAACAGTTCTTAAAGGTATTTCACATTATAATTGTTAAATAAAGACATCTAAGTACTGTACTAACACCCCTGGAAGTCTGAATATCAAGTATGAATATCATCCAGTATGTTCAGTTACCTCATCCGATATTTAAATTTGTTTACAAAGGTTCCTGTTAAAGAAGAATCTAGTACATATTTGTATTAACTCCTTCCCGACATATATACATATATATATATATACGGCGCTGTCGTGGCAGGGCTTTCCGCAAAGCGCAGTACCATTATGTCGCAATGATAGTGCGGGCTCAGGAGCTGAGCCCGCACCATCTCTGCCGGGTGCCAGCTGTATGTTACAGCTGGCTCACTGATGTAACGGCCAGGACCGGAGCTAGACTCCGATCTGGCCGATTAACCACTCAGATGCTGCAGAGATCGCAGCAAGTTAGGGGTTTTTAGCCACCGGCACCCCAGCAGCGTGATTGCTGGGTTGCCGGTGGCTGCAATGGCAACCGGAGTTGCCGGTGGCTGCAATGGCAACCGGAGGACTAATACTGGTCTGCCAGCAACAGAAGCCTCCTATGCCCCACTCGGAGGCGGGTCCTAAAAGGCTTCTGGTACCATCGGCAAGATAGCGCCGGCTCAGCTTCCGGCTGAGAAGGTGAGCTGGCGTCATCAACAATGGGTGTTCGCTGTATGTTACAGCGGACACCCCACTGTAACGGCAGGAACCGGAGCTAGCTCAGATTCCTGCCATTAACCCCTTAGAGGCACCGATTGAAAGTGAGCGCTGCCTCTTAGTGGTTTGTAGCAAATCGGCAGCCCTGCCATTCGATTGCAAGGCTGCGGACTGCTACTATGGCATTAGGAGGCCTAACAATAGCCTTCTGTCTTCCATTACGGAAGCCGATTAGGCCCCGACCAGAGGCAAATCCTGATCGGCTTGCTGTTAGTCAACAACTGACAGTTCTAATACATTGCACTACATAGGTAGCGCAATGTATTAGAACATCAATCAACCAGTTGGACCTTCGAGTCCCCTAGTGGGACTAAAAAAACGTGCAAAAAAAAAAAAAAAAAGTTCAAATAAAAAGTTGTAAAAAGTTTCAAGTAATAAAATAAAACACAATCGCCCTTTTTCCCTTATCAAGTCATTTATTATTGAAAAATAATAATAACACCATACATATTTGGTTTCGCCGCATATGTAACGACCTGAACTATAAAAATATTATGTTATTTGTCCCGCGCAGCGAACTCCGTAAAAAAAAGATACTGCCAGAATTGCTGTTTTTTTGGTCACTTTATCTTAGAAAAATTTAAATAAAAAGTGATCAAAAAGTTGCATGTATCCATGGGGTGAACCTAGCCCCTCTGCTGCCTGAGGCGAACTATAAAAAGGCTCCCCCCCCAAATCTATTGGAGTTTTCTCATTACTAGCTTTACACATCAAACACGCAATATATACACTACCGTTCAAAAGTTTAGGGTCACCTAGAAATGTCCTTATTTTTGAAAGAAAAACACAGTTTTTTCAATGAAGATAACATTAAATTAATCAGAAATACACTCTATACATTGTTAATGTGCTAAATGACTATTCTAGCTGCAAACGTCTGGTTTTTAATGCAATATCTACATAGGTGTATAGAGGCCCATTTCCAGCAACCATCACTCCAGTGTTCTAATGGTACATTGTGTTTGCTAACTGTGTTAGAAGGCTAATGGATGATTAGAAAACACTTGAAAACCCTTGTGCAATTATGTTAGCACCGCTGTAAACAGTTTTGCTGTTTCGAGGAGCTATAAAACTGACCTTCCTTTGAGCTAGTTGAGAATCTGGAGCATTACATTTGTGGGTTCGATTAAACTCTCCAAATGGCTAGAAAAAGAGAGCTTTCATGTGAAACTCGACAGTCTATTCTTGTTCTTAGAAATGAAGGCTATTCCATGCTAGAAATTGCCAAGAAACTGAAGATTTCCTACAACGGTGTGTATAACTCCCTTCAGAGGACAGCACAAACAGGCTCTAACCAGAGTAGAAAGAGAAGTGGGAGGCCCCGCTGCACAACTGAGCAACAAGACAAGTACATTAGAGTCTCTAGTTTGAGAAATAGACGCCTCACAGGTCCTCAACTGGCAGCTTCATTAAATAGTACCCGCAAAACGCCAGTGTTAACGTCTACAGTGAAGAGGCGACTCCGGGATGCTGGCCTTCAGGGCAGAGTGGCAAAGAAAAAGCAAAATCTGAGACTGGCTAATAAAAGGAAAAGATTAATATGGGCAAAAGCACAGAGACATTGGACAGAGGAAGATTGGAAAAAAGTGTTATGGACAGACTAATCGAAGTTTGAGGTGTTTGGATCACACAGAACATCATTTGTGAGACGCAGAACAACTGAAAAGATGCTGGAAGAGTGCTTGACGCCATCTGTCAAGCATGGTGGAGGTAATGTGATGGTCTGGGGTTGCTTTGGTGCTGGTAAAGTGAGAGATTTGTACAAGGTAAAAGGGATTTTGAATAAGGAAGGCTATAACTCCATTTTGCAACGCCATGCCATACCCTGTGGACAGCGCTTGATTGGAGCCAATTTCATCCTACAACAGGACAATAACCCAAAGCACACCTCCAAATTATGCAAGAACTATTTTCGGGAAGAAGCAGGCAGCTGGTATTTTATCTGTAATGGAGTCACCAGATCTCAAGCTGTTGTGGGAGCAGCTTGACCGTATGGTACGCAAGAAGTGCCCATCAAGCCAATCCAACTTGTGGGAGGGGCTTCTGGAAGCATGGGGTGACATTTCTCCCGATTACCTCAGCAAATTAACAGCTAGAATGCCAAAGGTCTGCAATGCTGTAATTGCTGCAAATGGAGCATTCTTTGACAAAAGCAAAGTTTGAAGGAGAAAATTATTATTTCAAATAAAAATCATTATTTCTAACTTTGTCAATGTCTTGACTATATTTTCTAGTCATTTTGCAACTCATTTGATAAATATAAGTGTGAGTTTTCATGGAAAACACAAAATTGTCTGGGTGACCCCAAACTTTTGAACGGTAATGTATATATAAATAATTTTATTTTTTAACTGTATATCTATTTCCATCAGTCGCCCCAGGGGACATGACAAATATCGGCTATAACCCTCTTTATAATGGCTTAGCTGCCATGGTCGCTATTTACCGTGGCATCTAAGGGGTTAAATGAGTGGGATACAGCCAGCACACTCTACTTATAGACTGGCTCATCCCATGAGTCCGCTCCATATCTTTCCTCCCAGCCTCCACTGTATATGTCAGAGAAGGAGGTTTAAAAAATAAAAATTAAAAATAGTTGCACATAACTACTTTAGCAGCCTATTTTAGTCCTTAGTGACTAAGCCATTTTTTTTTTCATAGTCTCATTCAAAGAGCCATAACTATCTTTATTTTTCCATCAATGTAACCGTTTAAGGGCTTGTTTTTTGCGGGATGAGATGTAGTTTTCTTTGGTACCATTTTGGAGTACATGGGAATCAGGCTAAGGTTACCGGCGACTTTGGCTGCGTCAATAAGGGGCTAAACAGCTGGGTTCATAGGTACCCCCAATCCGGGCAATTAGAGCAGGATCCCATATTTCATCAGACAGCCAGGCAACCACCCCAGCCTGAATGGGACCCTCGCGTGGCAGTCGAGCCTGAGGACTGTTAGTGACAGACATACAAAGGCATATTGGTGGTGACTAAGGGGGAACGGCAACATCTGTGATTTAAAATAAATATTTATATATTTTCTAAATATTTATATAACATTTTTCCAGTCTTCTTCCTCCTTGGGCCATGGGCTAAAATTAGCAGCAAATCGACCATGAAATCTAAACTATACTCCCACAGATTTTCACATGGATTTCCCACTCTCTGTAATGGCAAGGTTGAAATCCAGGGCTAAATCTGCCACCTTTTTGCAGCACAGTAGACCATGCTGCAGATTTCAATATTCTCAGCAAGCCCTAAAATCTATGCAGACTTTTTTCTACAATGTGTAAATGGGGTTTTAACAACCTTATTAACTTGCATCGCACTGTATTTGTAAATCCACCACGTGAGAATATGCATTTGTAGATATTTTTACATTATTTTTTTTTTTTAGAGCATGCAAGAACTAGAAAAGAACAATGAAAACCTCTTAACTGGTGCTCAGAATGAGCTCAAAAAGGAAATGGCTATGCTACAAAAGAAAATATTGATGGACACTGTAAGTTAAGGTCTTTATAGAAGTCACTCAAAATAATCTATTGTGATGACACCATTGCGCAGAATTATTTTTTTTGTCATAAGCTTTATTATGAAAATATGAGAGAGGTATAAAAATAGTTTAACATATTTGTACTTTTTCTTCTGCCAGCAACAGCAAGAGATGGCAAGTGTTCGAAAGTCTCTTCAGTCAATGTTATTCTGATGGATCCCTGACGGAATAACTTGTACCTATATAACATATAATATATAATTATCCACCAAATTTACAAAGTTGAATTTCAAGTCATGATTTATAAAGTTAGGTTTGGTTTACTCTACTAAATAGTGCAATGTTATGTATAGGTTATGTCTAAAACACAAATATTTGTCAAAGGGGTTTTATAAAAGTAGAAAGAGAGTTTGCTTTCTTTTACCCAGAAACAGCACGACTCTTGGCCATGGGCCGCCATTCAAGTTCAAAATTGATGAGCTGCAATACCATTCTTTTACTTTCATAAACCCACATTTATCTATTTTTTTTTACATTACTATATAAATCAATCCCTGTGTATGTTTTTTTTGGGGGGCAGGGGAAAGTAAATTGTATAACTTTACTGTATGCAGATACCAAGCAAACACATCTTTTTGCATTTAACTAGATATTTAATGGTTCTGCAGACTGACTGGACTACAGTTTAATTTAGCAGCTCGTGTCTGTGAGTAAATATAATTCCACTGACCCTAGTGAACACGCAATGCTTCTGAGCTCTATAACAAAAATATTGAACAAATCACTTTTACACACTGCATGTTCATTTCCTTAAATATTTTCTGACTTACGCTATTCTTTCACACATAGCATGACAACAATTTTTTGTCTTTTTGCTAGTTGTAGTCTAGTGTGCACAATTTCAAGCACAACACCGTAATGCATATTTAAGAAAACATTTATTAAACAAAAACAATTAAATCTAATTAAACTTTTTTTTGTTTTGTTTCCTCTTTTATAAAATGAAAATAAATTATTCAGCTTCACAGAGTATGCGGGTATAGACAGCACAAATATGTTTCTTAAAAAGATTGTTTTCCAGTTTATTAATACTGTACATTTGTTTTAGTACTGTGATTATCATCAAACTAAAAAAAATAAAAATAAAATCTGTTGTCCAGCATCGTCTCAGGTCACTCATGGGAATTTGCAATCCTTGCAAAGTAAAATTTTCTGAAATTTCGGAATTCTTTGTTTATTATGTCGCTTCCAAAAAAAAATATAGAAACAAACTTTCTCTCACTATAAAATGCCAAAATTTAGAACTGCTTATATGGAGGAGAAGAAACTAAATTTCATGTAACTGGGAAAAAAAAATTAAACAATTACCTCAAGAGTAAGTCCATTTGCATTCATAAAATAGTAGATTGTAAAAAACTATTTAAAAATGTTTTAGTAATGGTTTGTTAAACCAACAGTTATATCCACTAACAAAATGCATTCTGCGGTTTACACAGTGCCATCAATATCCAAACAATTGGAAATTGCAAAACATAAAAAGCTACATCTCTGAACCAAACAAAAAAAGGAGAGAGGTATTTTTTTCCATAGCAATATCCCTCATCTCTTTATTGTTTAAGATGGATGTGGGAAAGGTAATTGTGCATATCTTCCAATGGATTAATTTTCAATTATCTTTTGCTTAATTCAAGATTACTAATTGCCAAGTTAGACAATAATTAATTTGCATCTCATTTAATCTTTATTTTTCTGCTTAGTACTACAAGCTCAGCATGCAACAATTGCTCAATGTTTCTTTTCCTCCACTTGTTTTAGCAGTCAATCACTATGGTTTTGATTTTGAACCTGCTCTGCAGCTGGCATAGGAGGGATTCTGAAGACTGATATTCGCAGATGTGTTGCTATTTGCAGGCAAACCCCTATGCAGTATCTCAGCAATTCAAACAATGAGATAGCCTACAAAAAAAAAAAAGGCCAGTTAAGTTACACGTATCAATACTGTATTCTGAAATACACATTATTTTAGAAAAGTTATTTAGAAAAAATATGGTATCTGACACAGTGAAGTTCAATATCAATAAATACCATATTTTTCAGACTATTCGATGCATTTTCATCCTTAAAACTATGCTGTAATCTTGTGCTGTGTCTAATAGTCTGAATGCAGGCAGCTGGCAGTGTATGAAGAAGCAGGAGACTGAGCTCCATGATTAAAAGGTCCTTGCAGGGAGGTTGTAATGACGGGGTAGGGAGACAGACAGGTGAGCCCTAATCTACCCGCCACTCAGTCCCTGCCTACTTGCACGGCCCGTCCTGGGCGACTGTCCCTACGCTCAATAAGTGCACGATAGACCGACAGATAAGGGTACACAGAAGCTAAGGGGGAAATGGGGCAGTTGCCCACTCAACACCGTGAGCAACAAGAGTAGTGAACGAGCCGAGTCAAACCAGGAGTGTACGAGGTAGCAAACTCAGAGCAGGAGATTAGTCAGTAAAGCCAGGGTCAATTTGAAGCAGAGGACAATAGTACAAGCAGGAGCAGCAGAGCCAGGAAACCAGACAGAATCACAGGCAAAGGAGGAGCAGGAAATGAGGGTATAAATAGACAGAGGGCGTTAGCTAGCTCCGTCTGACCAGGCTGTGATAGGTTCTCCCACTCCTCAGCCTCCCAGCCTGAGTGGTAACAGAACGAATCACTCTAACAGACCTAGGCACAGAGGCAGGCTGATTAATCATGGGCATCGACACAGAAGCTGTGTCAGGCAAATCCATTACAGAGGTGTTATGGAAGCAGCATGTCCTGTGCTGCATGTACAGAATCTCTGTTATCTGCTCACTGAACAGTCACATCTTAAACATGGAATTCTGTATAATCTGACTGTTCAGTGAGCAAATAACAGACATTTGCATACACAGCAAAGTAAATTTTGAATGGTGCAGCAAGAAGAGCAGATTTATCACCATTAACCCCTGCCTCTCCTCGCCCCGGATGTCTGGCGAGTTCAGGGTAGGGTTCGGGCACTATAGCAGCCAATATCTTGTATCTCTAGGGCTGGCATTGTTTTGGGGCACTGTGGTAAGGTATCTATGGTATCACCTGAATATTAGCCATAGGAAACATACAGTAAAACAAATTAAATATTTTTCTCCTCTTATGGTTTCAATTATGGGTGCGTCTAATGGTCCCAATGCGTCCTATAGTCCGAAAAATATGGTATACAATAAAATTCAGACATTTCATGTTAAATTTCTCTCTCTTGTGTGATACAATAGGCACTTACAATACAAGCTTTGAAACAAACATAAAACACATTAATATGTATATATAGACAAAATATTATATCTAATATCAACTTAGTGTTATATATGTACTGAATCCTACTGTTTATTGATGTGGGACTGGACTTTGCAATTTGCGGTTTACAAGTATTAGAGTAAATGCAACCATTTTACAGTCCAGAACGTCAACATATAGAAATGATAAAGTTACATAATTAAAATCACAGTTCTAAACGACAACAAAAAACAAACAAAACTAACATCGTTTTTCAAGATTCTCCGTAACATTGAACTACATTTACAAATTTCTCTAGTCTGTATCCAGAGACCTGTTACGTTTTATAATCTTAAAAACCTTTGGATTTTATTTTACTTGTATATCCATCATACCATACCGCAAACCGACCCCAAGTGTCCCCAGTATTCAAATTCATGCTGTTTTGTACCCTTAGTCCTAATAGCCAAAAGCCAATGGGGCCTCGGAGCACAACTGTAAATAATACAAATCCTGTCAACAAGACACTAGTTTCAACCTTTTACCGACATTTGACGTAACTGTATGTCAATGCTGGGAAGAAGGAGTATGGGACGTGCTGAGCCCGCTCCTTACTCAGCAGGTGTCGGCTGTAACATACAGTTGACACTTCACTGTAATGGCCGGGATCGGAGAGAATGCAAAGCCTGGCAGTTTAACCACTTAGATGTCGTGGCCGATAGCGATCATAGCATCTAAGCAGATACAGAGAGGGAGGGCCCCCTCCGTCACCCTCGGCAGGACTTAATAGGAGCTGGTAAATAGCACAATACATGGTATTGCACTGGATGAATACCAATGGGAATTTTTTGGTTAGAACCTAACCTTTAATGTGAGATTTATTTCTTTTTTAAGCAATTTCAGATAGTGATACAATTGTATCCATAAGGTTCGTTCACTAGCGCTTGCGCACTTTACATTGACATATGTAATAAGTTCAGACAGGACAAGGATGAGATTTAAATGGTTAATACCATCACACTCTAGTATTTATAATTTATTTTAGCATTTTCCTGGTTTTTATTTATTTTTATATTTTTTTATAGTTATTCAAAAAATATTATGTTTAAATATTTTTGTTCCAAGTTGGGACCGGTACCCTCCTTGTCACAAGGTGTGTGCCAGGAACTGAAGCAACATGAGCAGCTGCTCTAGGAGTTCCTCTATATGAATCTCTTGTATTTCAGCTACTGCTGCTATAGAGATGTCTGTGCAGCTCCCTTGTTAGCAGATCATGAGGAGGAGGGTACTCGGTCTTTAAAAGACAGAACACTTTGCCACTGACAGTGGCTAGCAACTATGTCCATGTTTGATCATAGAATCAGTGCATTGTCTACACAGACCTCTGGAATGCCAGAAGGTCTAATCTATTAACTCTGTGAGCCCCTGATGAATTACTGCAGAGTTACTTATGAGTAAGGAAACGCGTAGGGCTAGATAACTACAGATAGGCAGGATTAGTGTGTTGCTAAACACGAGATCCTCACAGTGGAATCCACAGCAGCAGCAGCTGAAGCTGTATCAGCTACTGGCACACACTGGGCTTGATAAAGCAGCTGATCTGCTAACAAGGGAGCTGCACAGACATCTCTATAGCAGCAGTAGCTGAAATACAAGAGATTCATATAGAGGAACTCCTAGAGCAGCTGCTCATGTTGCTTCAGTTCCTGGCACACACCTTGTGACAAGGAGGGTACCGGTCCCAACTTGGAACAAAAATATTTAAACATAATATTTTTTGAATAACTATAAAAAAATATAAAAATAAATAAAAACCAGGAAAATGCTAAAATAAATTATAAATACTAGAGTGTGATGGTATTAACCATTTAAATCTCATCCTTGTCCTGTCTGAACTTATTACATATGTCAATGTAAAGTGCGCAAGCGCTAGTGAACGAACCTTATGGATACAATTGTATCACTATCTGAAATTGCTTAAAAAAGAAATAAATCTCACATTAAAGGTTAGGTTCTAACCAAAAAATTCCCATTGGTATTCATCCAGTGAAACACATATATTACTCAAGGGAAAAACCACGTATATTTACTATTGCACAGTGAATAAAATACATGGTATTGCAGTGTACTGTACAAGTGATCGCATGCTAAAGTCCTACGGGGACTTTAAAAGTAAAATAAAAAAAACTGCTAAAGTTTGAAATAATGTACAAAAATAAAAAAATGTTAAGTAAAAAAAAAAAAAATTTTTTTTTAAATTACTTTAGAGGAAAAATTCAAAGTCGTAATCGCCGCATAATATAATACTAATTATATCACATTTAACGCCGTAAAAAAAGCTAACTGAAAAACAGCACGTCTAGCAGTTTCGTTTGTCACCAGACCTCCCAAGTAAAATAAAAAAGTAAATCAATACTACAACTCGCCCCATAAAAAAACTGGCCTTCACACATCTCTATCGACAGAAAAATAAAAAAGTTATGGGTTTCAGAATATGGCGACACACAATACAAAGTATTTTTTTTAAACATTTTTTTCTTTGTAAATTAAGTAAATCATAAAAACTATATAAAATTTGGTATCGTCGCAATAGTATTGCCTGGCAGAATAAGGTAAAAATGATGTTTTTACTGAATGGTGAACGACGTATAAACTAAACCCAAAAAATACATGGAAGAATCAGATTTTTCATCCTGCAAATAGTTTTTTTAGTTTTCGAGTAGATTATATGGTACATTAAATGGTGCCATTAAAAACTCCAACTCATCTCGCAAACAACAAGCCCTATGTCGACGAAAATAAATAAATATGGCTTTTGAAAAACTGAAAAATGTCTGCAGCGGCAAAGGCTTAAATGACAAAGTCCAAGGTCAGCAGAGGACAGAATCAATACACCATGTAGTAGGGTTCTATCTTGGTACAGTAACTTTGAGAAGTGTACGGTGGCTGGTTTTGCATAGCCCAAATTTAGCAAAAAAACTAAAAAAAGTATTAGATTTGAAAGCTGTGATCAATACTACTTTACTGTAAATAAAAAATTACATTAAAACACGCGTTCAGGATCTCCCATCTTCGTACAATGTGATTATTGTTTTTAAAAAGGTACAATCCTGACTATTTATAATTCTGAAATAAAGCGAATGTCACATTAAGAATTAAACTTTGCTTTACAATTTAACATAACAAAGTTCATTATTAAGCTTTTATCGAAACCTAAAGTTTTGCAATTTTACTACTCTAATATACACAAATTGGGGACATTAGTTTGTGGATCAGGCATCATTACAATAAGAACTACTTACGAATGCCAACCATAAAACAATGCCTTCATCAATGAAACTGTTGAAATATTGATCAAGAAATAGAAGGCCTGGTCCAATAAATGCAGAATCCTGAAGATACAGTTCGGTTTTGGTCATATGGGCCAACTGAAAGAAATTATTAGAAGTTGTGAATATAGAACACCATAAATCACACACACATTTATATAGTTAAAGGAATATTCTTAAATTAAAAAGTTATTAATTCTTTGATATACAGCAAACTTTTGATGGAACAAAGACTACTCTCAAAATAATGCCATCTTTGTTTTTCAGCAGACCGGGACAGATGTAATACTAATTTATGCTTCAGTCATTGTAGAATATAATAATTTCTACGAATTATACAGGTTTATTATATTTACAACAAAAAAAAAGTCTTTAGGATAATTAAATATAAAGCATATGCTGTTCTACCCTATTTTGTAAACTTCAAGTGATACAAGTGTTAAGTTGTTCCACAATATAGTTGACCGTTCAAAAAAACAAAAACAAAAAAAACACCACGCAGAGACTTACCACAAGCTTAATTGTGATTTTGGCACTCACAAACCCAAAGGTTAAGGTGTAAAGACATGGATGTTTGTAGAATAAGTCTGTTGTTGACTTTTTGTAAATCATTAGTCCCAATATGAGAACGAGTGCAATATGAAGACCAGGAGATAATACACTTGTTCCCTGTCAGAAGGTAGAAATAGGTTATTTTTGTACATTTCTTTTTAGCATTTTTCTATACATTTATAAAAATTGCTGCTCATGAGCTAATGCTCATTAGGTTTGCTGTCCATGTTCAGCCGTCTTAGAATACATCATTTAGCAGATTCCTTTACATGATGGCAGCTGATTGGCAAT
Source organism: Rhinoderma darwinii (assembly GCF_050947455.1). Lineage (NCBI taxonomy): Eukaryota > Metazoa > Chordata > Amphibia > Anura > Rhinodermatidae > Rhinoderma > Rhinoderma darwinii. Next base: position 127,430,787 of record NC_134689.1, read on the forward strand.
CATGTGACCTCACATATTCTCATAATGGGGATGACAATATTTAGCAAAATAGAGCACTAAACGTTTTGCCTCATCAATTTTTTGCACTCTGTAAATCCCTAGCTCCAAAGTGGCCCATCACCAGTAGGGCTTGTCCACACGTAACGGATTTGCTGCAGTACATTTTCTGCGTTTTTTACTGCAGAAAATAGAGCAGAGCTTTGCTGCGTTTTTTTTCAAGGGTTGTGTGATGGTGATATTTCTTCTTCCTGTGATATTATTTCTACCCCTGTAAGAAATTTCGCAGCAAATTCCACAGTACATCCTGAAAAACGCAGGAAATCAGTTCACTTTCCGCAGCAGTAATTGACATGCTGCTTTACTACAATTACGCACCGCAGGTGAATTTATGGACTGAATTTTTACGCAGCGTGTGGATGAAATTTTTAAAATCTCATCCACCTTTTCCGTCTGCAATTCCAGACTGAAAATACACAGCAATTCTGTTACGGGAGGACAAACCAAACACTTATTTCTGTTGTACAGAAGGTATTAAGAACTCTCTCAGGATAAATTCATACCAAGTTTTTGCATCCTGTTGAAAGGTACTTTTTGTGTTGGAAACATTTATAATTGAAACAGGATGCAGCAGGACACAAAAATGTGGGCTCCCCTCATCTGTCCGGATTCTGAACAGGATCGAGATGGACCCAGTTTTCTTCGTACAATAAAAGCCAATGGCAATAGGATGCAACAGGATAGGCATCCTGTTGCATTCTATTTTAACCCGTTATTGACCGCCCCATAGTGTTTTTACGGCGGCCACTAACCGGATTTATTCCGATGCAATAACCTTTTTACGGCGCTGCATCGGAATAAATAAACAGAGCAGAGAGTCGTTAAATTTAACCCGCACGTAAAAAAATAAAAAACAATGCAAAAATTGCGGTTTTCTTGGAATCCTGCCTTCAAAAAAATTTGATAAAAACTAATTAAAAAGTCGCATTTACTTCAAAATGGTACCAATAAAAACAACAAGTTTTCCCGCAAAAAAAAAGCCTTTCACTGTGTAAAAGTAGTAAAACATACAAAACCTAAATAAATTTGGTATCGTTGCAATCGCAACAACCCGCTGAATAAAGTTAGTGTTATTTATATCATGTAAACGGCATAGGTTAAGGACGCAAAAAGTGTGGCGAAATTGCAGGTTTTTTTCTACTCCCTCCCCAAAAAAAAGTTAATAAAAGTTAATCAATAAATTCTATGTACCCCAAAATGGTGCTATTAAAAATTGCAGCTTGTCCCGCAAAAAACAAGGCCTTATACAGCTACGTCGACGTAAAAATAAAAAAGTTACAGCTCTTTGAATGAGACGATGGGAAAACGTAAAAAATAGCTTGGTCATTAAGGGGTTAAAGGTACCATTTTTCTAATCCTAAAAGAGAGCAGTATCTTTCAACAGGATGCAAAAACGTGTCATCAACCTTCTTTTCATTTGATCTACATTTTACATACAGTAAGTTTCCTTGTTGTACCAAAGAACTCTTTTACACTCACAGTTTGGCCAACATTTACAAATATTGTCTAATTGTTAGCATAAATTTAGACCAGGAAGTCACAAAATGCACCAAATTTATCACAGTAGTGCATGATGTATGATCATTTTGGTGCATCTTGCATAACCTGTTACACTTTTCGCTTACTTTTACCACTTATTTTATTGGCTTATTTTGCACCAGTTTTTGTGCATTTTAAGCCGTCCTTTAAACCACACTCCCTTTTTAAAGACAAGTAATTACAAACATCAAAATCGTGCCACAATTTGACATTTTTCAGAAACATTCTAGACCCAGACACCGCAGTGTATCTGCCACTTTGTTATTTCAAATACGTTTCTTTGTTAGGGTAGATTTACACAGCTTATTTTCAGGCATATTTCAGAGCGTAAAACCCTTGTATTACGCTCCAAAATACACTTGAAATATGCCTGCAAACAGATTTCCTTTGATTTTAATATGAAATACACTGTAGTTCATATGAGACTTACCTTTATGCTACTGAATTAAAATAAAAGCCTCGTAAAAAGTAGTGGCATGTCACTTCTTGAGGTGATTTGCAGCTGATTTTCCATTGACACTACAAATAATATGCCTCAAAACACAATTCAAAATACACAAAAGCTGATTTTCAAACACCAAAAATGCTTTGAAAATCAGCTCCAAAACACCTGGATTCAAAGGCGGTTTTCCCTTTAAATCAAACTTGTATTTTTCTGCCTCATACATATGCTGTGACCCTTAGGGGAAAAAAGTAATGATCAGCTGACGTATATTATTTATAATTCAGATCGATGCATTAACCCCTTAACAACATGTCACAGGCTGAACTTGCTCCATACGCAGCGGGTGACGGCTGTGTTATACAGCCGACACCTCACTGCAACGGGCGGAATCAAAGATCACTTTGACTCTGCCCGTTTAAAACACCTTGAATGACGCGAGATTCAAAAGGAATGTGTCAGTATCATGATATACTGCAATATAGTGCAGTATAAAATGGAAGGAAATTTTTAAAAAAATAAAAAATTAAAAGGCGCACCACTAAGGTAAATATCATCGAGATTCGTGGGGTGAAATGACAGGAGTGGTAAAACGTGAGAGAATAGTGGTAATCAACTCACCTATTTGGGTTGTGCAGGATGGTCGGCACAACTCAATTTTTTACTTTATTTAAAAAGATAACGCCGCAATGTTGACCTCACAAGCAGAGTTGCGGATACATATGACACTAGTTTTTGTTTTGGACTATTTGAGGAAGACCTGTAAGATGTCAGTTTCTAAAATTGTAGACTCTGATATACTCTTTACATCTGGACCTTTCATTTCCTTCTCTATCCTGGTTACATCCAAATTGTTCCTGACTAGAAAGTCTCTGTAAATGGTTCCCAAGCATATAAAAAGATCTGTTATCCAGTTAGAAGTCCATTATATAGTAATAGCGAATAAGTTACTATGCATGCACAGTTCATCTCCATGTCAATGATTGGGAGTTCCGGAAACCTAGATGTGGAATTCAAGAAAACAGTTCCTGCTAATTTTTCTTCCATACGCAAATGTGAATTTGGTCAGTGGTTGTGTCGGCATTTTGACTAATCTTTGCATTAGTCTTTGCAATAGCCACAAACTAATGTATTTATTCTGACCCAATATATTTAATGTCTGTAATCCACTTTTACATTAAATCAATGTAGAAAATGGCATATGTAACACATAGTAATTGAAAAATATACTTACTGCTACAGTAGATCCATTTTTCCCTACTCCACCACTGAGAATGACTCGAAAATAGTTGCTACATGAGTAAATTGATCCTGCCACAATCCCTATAAGTGGAATAACTTTTAGTGGCAATCCAGTCATAGGAATCTTTAGTAAAAAAAAAAGACATACAATGGATAAGGCTGGTTTCACACGCAAAATCAAGTAGGTCTTCAAACTGCTGTCGTTTTTTATTTACGTGTTTAAACCTTTTCCGACAATTGACATAGGGTTACGACACAGCCAAGAAGGGGAAGTATGGAGCGGACTCACTGGCGAAGCCTGCTCCATGATAAGCGGGTGTCGGCTGTATGTTACAGCTGAAACTTCACTGCAATGGACAGGATCGGAGAGGACTTATCACGTTTAACAACTTAGATGTCGTGGTCAATAATAACCACAGCATCTAAGCCGTTAAAAAAAGGGGACGGCCCCACCTATAGCCTGTCGCCTCCTCCCCCTGCAACGCGTTTGCAGGGTTCCAATAGCGGTTATGGCGGCTAGGGGGCCCAATGAAGACCCCAAAGTCTACCAGCCTTCTGCCAGAGGAAAGGCCTAATTGGACTCGGTTAAAAGTACCCATTTCACATAAACTCCCAAAAGTAATGTAAAAAAAAAACAAAAAACACACAAACATAATTGGTATTACGGTGAACGCCATAAAAAAATAAAATAAAACCGCCAGAATTGCTGTTTTTTTTGGTGTCATCTCCCACAAAAAAATAAAAAAGTGATCAAAAAGCTGTACGTATAAAATGATGCCAATAAAAACAACACCTCGCCCAGCAAAAAAACAAGCCCTTAATCGGCGGAAAAAGAAAAAAAAGTGAGTTAAGGGTCTCAGAATATGGGGACACAAAACACGCTTTTTTTAATAATTACTTTTTTTCTTTGCAAAAGTAGTTAAACAGAAAAAAAATGATAAATTCGTTTTTTCTGTAATTGTATTGACCCGCAGAATAAAGAGAACGTCATTATTTCTACCGCACACTTAACTCTTCAAAAACGAAACCATAACAGAGATTACTCGTTTTTTTCCCATTCCATCCCACACAGTATTTTTTTCCAGTCTCCCAAGATATTATATGGCACAACAAATGGTGCTGTGAAAACGACAAATTAACCCGCAAAAAACAAGCCAACATACGGCTATATAGATGGAAAAATAGAAACGATGGTTTTTAGAAGACGAGGAGGAAAAAAAAAAAATGCCTGTGGTGGCAAAAGGTTATAAATGTTACAAAAAATAAAGAACTGGCCTTCACTTATCAAGATCGTCTAACATAAAGCTGCACTGTGGTTGCCAGTTTTTACGTTTTCCAGAGCAGTTTAAGAAAGAAGCTGGACGTCATAGTGTTGCTGAAACTGGGCATCTAGGTTACAGCCATAATAACACTGTCAGCAGCTAAGCACCATATCACGAATACCTGGATCAGGCTCATACAGCATTAACACTAGAAAGAACTGTAGAACTGGACTTTGTACCAGAACTGCCAATTGACATTTTTCACATTGAATTTTTATTTTGTAAACTTTTCAAAAATGTAACATGTATTTGATTTAGAAATTTAAATAAAGTGTCTAACAATATATCTGGATATATATATATATATATATATATATATAAAAAAAAAAAAAAACACACATGGATGTTGTGTTTGGGTGTCCAAAAACTGTTGAGGATGGAGAGTATGTGTCCATATTTTAAAGGGAATGCATTGATGCCTATACGATCATCCATTATACACGTCCTAGAAGAACAGTGTGTTCACATCAGCGTTAGGTTCCGTTAATAGGTTCCGTTAGGGGAGCCCATCAACAGAAAGGCGAACGGAAACCATAGCTTTCCGTTAGCATTAGAATTGTTTTCAATGACAATGCTTCAGTTTCTAATGCTTTCCATTTGCCTTTCCGTTGATAGGTTCCCCTAACGGAAAGGTCTGACGGAACTCAATGCTAATGTGAACATGCCCCTTAGAATATAATCTAATATCACGCAAGTACTGTAGAAGAAGGGTGTAAAACAGAAACAAAAAGAAAACATATACATATTGAAAATTTTAATGAGATGTACACTGACTAAATAGGTAATAAGTAGTAAAAAGAACACAAGGCACACTGTTATGGTCTGTTATGGTGCAGGGTCTGATGAGGGGGCATGATAAATGGATTCCCTTTAGTGTTCTTTAAATATATTATATTATAAAACTCTTCAAGCCCTGCACTAAGCAAAACAATGTATCAGTTGTGTCTGGAGTGTTCTTTAAAATGCAACTTTACCAGGAGCTACTGTATAACCCCAATTGGAATAGCAGCTTATAGGAGAAAGTCATTCTGGACTTCAACATTAATGGGTCCCAATCTGCACTTTATTTATTTGGATTGCATAATTTGTTCAACTAAGATGGATCTTTTGATGAAACGACTTATCAAATAATTACCTGTGAATCCTTCAGTCTTTAAAAATCTTCCATTGGCAGCAGAAAGTGAAAAGAAAACAGATAAGTGCCTAAAGTGAGCTCTATGGGATGCAAACCTTAGATCTCGCTCTCAAAATAGATACCAGTTGTGGCATAAACCAGCTTTCTGAGATCGCAAAATGAGAATTCGTCTCACCGGTTATTCGGTTTCCATGACTCAATCATGACAGTATCACCTGGAGGTTGACCCTTGACCTCTGTAAAAGGAACTGAGTCTAAAAGGCCCCTACCACCAGTGTTTTCCCAATCACATCAGTAGGATGCTGCACCTCCATTTTATTTAACATGTTACTTCAGATATAAAACAAACCGATAAACCAAGGGAGGGGAAAATCAAATTCTTTAAAGCACCATGGTAACCAAAATACCGGTGAAAATAATTCTTATTTTCCAAAGCGTCCCTCATGACAGCAGCACTTGGAGATGTACCAGATGAGACGATTGGTCGAAAAGTCCTCCAGGCCATGTTTCTCCCCAAAGGCCAAATCGTTAGAAGACTTTATTTAAACAATAATGTTTCACAAATGTGTAACTGCTATGCTAGCCTCAGTTGCAAGAAAAAGTAAGTGAACCCTGGATTTCTACATTGATTACTATTAAAATGAGGTCTGATTGTTATTGAATTCACAATTATAGGCAAACGCAATATAACTACACTAATAATACACAATGGCATTGAGACTGCGGTCAAAGTTACATGTTAAAGGACAGGTGTGGCGGAAATTTTTTTTTTTTATATATATATATAAATTTGCTTTTAGTGTGTTATTAAAATAAATTTTATTTATTTGTGTTTTTGTTTTACTTTTTTCTTTCTTTTACTTCACTATGGGGGCTGCCATTTTTTTTTTCATCTCTGTATGTGTCGATTAACGACACATACAGAGATGGAATACGGCACATACATCCCCATAGAGAATGCGAACGGGAGCCGTTCCATTCACTATAGCGTACGCCGCCTGTGTGGGAACGGCGCATGCGCCGCTCCCACACAGTCCAAAAGGAAGGTCTTCGGCAGAGCGACATCCGCCGCCATTTTCATGTGGACTGGAAGCCGCGGCCAAACAGTAAGATGACTACTTCCGGTCGCGGCTTCCGGACATATGTTCCAGGCAGCGAGGAGTAGGATCGGAGGCAGCAGCGGCGGCAGGAAAGTTATGTTTGTGTATGTGATGTGTGTATTATGTTCGTGTTATACTGTATGATTACCACTGTATCTAATCCTCCTATACTGTGTGCTGCCATTTTCTGAGCGATTGCACAGTGTAGGAGGATTAGAAGATTCAACCACCTCCTTCTCCTGGCACTAGCCAGGATAAGGGAGGGGGGATTGTGTGAGCGCACTAGAGTGTGTGTGTCTATACCAAATTTTCAGGATAAAGCAATGAGGTTGCTTTACCACATTGCAATGCTGCAATTTTGGGAATTGCTCCCTCTAGTGACCAGCACATGGAAATGTTAAAAATTAGAATCTAATTTATAATATTTCTTGACTTGTGAAAAAATTAAAACAATGTTTAATCACTTAAATACTGTTTAACTGAAAAAATAAAAATTTCTAGCGACACATTCCCTTTAACTTTATTCTGTGAATATATGAATAGAGGGATACCAAATTTATATAGTTTTCTTTTATGTTTTACTAAATAAAAACAATTGGTTCTAAAAAAAAAAATAAGTTTACTTTGTGTTACTATATTTGGAGACATATAACTTATTATTCCGCCAATGTATTTTCGTGGGAGCATTTTTTATTTTATTTGTGGTGAGTGGGCAAAAAACAAAACACCAATTTTTTGTGTTTGATTATTTTGTGTGGGATACATACCGTTATATTTTAATAGTTCTGACTTTTACATTTCAAAACTTAAAATGAAAAGGGGTTATGTGGGGAGCGAAAAGTATTAGCAGTATACTCACTGCAGTATGTGTGTACACTCGCTAATATACATTCTGCCTCCCCCCCCAGTTGCGTTGATTGAGATTTTAATAGATTTTTATAGCGATGGCAGGGGATCGGAAGTCTAGTTGCACAGTTTTCCTTCAGGACGACACGACCCTTAGTCACGTGACCGGCCCTACTGTACCCTATGTACAAGCAGTAGTAGTTGGCTCTCTGTTTCCATGGACTGGGAGGGAGCTGGATCTATCAGAACGTATGGTGGTCAGTACAAGGACCTCACGCTTGTCCTTGTACTTGACAAGCATCATGTCAGTGAACACCGCTCTACTTTCCCCCCTCTTTCATCCTTTGCCCCCTAAAACTTTTAGGCAATTCTTTTTTGTTTCCCATGATAGTTCCGCCAGCAACATTACCTCTGGAAAACAGGCATTTCACTAGTGGGACACTTGTATAGAAGTTGTCTAAGCAGATCCAACACGATTTTGACAGTTATTTTAAGAACAGGTGGGCGGCAGTGTGGGGGCTCTATTTTGGAGTCCTTCCCCTCTTAGCACAACTGGCTACATACACAAGTTTAGAGTCTCTCACGTAATTTGTAAAGTTTTACGCCATACCTGGCCCGTTTGTTGGGCAGGTATTGGCGAAAATGTAATCTGCCCTTGAAGTGTACTAGGGATTCGTCTATGGCTACATGTTTGTGGAGGGTGTATATCTGGGGAAATTTTAAAATGATAGTGGTCTATAATGGACCGAATTTTAAATAAGCAATCATATGCAGGGTTATTAGGGAGTGGACAACGTGCATTGTTATTATAATGCAGACATTTTTAGCAACACTTGAAATTGAGCCCTGGGCATGACGTTGCGGTACAGTGGAGTGTGATATAAAAGGTGGTTTCTCCAATATGACCTTATTGTGTGTTTCAACTGACGGGGCCTTGCATAATATGAGTTGTGGTTCGCAGCTAAAAACTACTGTGAATAAATATTAATTTGCTTCCCTATCATTTGTATTAATTCTTCAAAAAACAAAACAAAAAAAAAGGTGAAAAATCTACTTCCTTAAACCCTGCAGTGTTCACACGAATTCCTGCAGTGGCTGGAAAGTCTGGCACTTGGGGTACAAAATTACTAGTGGAGGTCCAGCTAGAGTCACTTTGGGAAGCTGATTGACCACTGACCCTAGTGATTCAAGAACAATTCCTCACTTGACGAATCAGATGAAGAGGAAGACAGCAGAAAATGCACTTCTCCACTGTCAGAGTCGGACTCTTAATTTAAGAAAGCAAATGCCTTCTCTGCGCTGTACACCTGTTCACACATTTTTATAATTTAATTATAAGGCAATTTGTAACAAATCATTTTTGGATTTTTTTTTTATTTAAATTTTTTTAGTACTTTTTATTTACCCAATTTACTAAAATGATCACGATCTCTAATTATTTTTTGGGGTGTTTTTTATAACTAAAAAAGAGAAAAAAAATGCGCCTTCATATCGGAGATTGATATCTATACTTGAACTTAAACTGAATCAGTGGCATTGACTGCTCACAGATGGGGGTGGCAATGGGACACATTTCGGGGGACTTTATACAGTCACTGGTCAGTGACAGGTACTGAACTTGATCTGCCACTGATCTGTGTCAGCGACAGTCAAGAATGGGGGTGGGGGTGGGGCTTGTGGGTGAATTTTATATATTTTTCAGTCTTCGTTTTTTTTCTTCACAACCAGCTTTGACCTCTTCTCTCACTCAAATGGGAGGATCGGAGCTGGAGGGACAGCCTCCACTGACAGTCCTCATTGTGATTGGTCCGCCCGTAGAAATAGACCATTGACCATAATCCCCGACCAGGACAACAGCTTCTTGTCATGGGCTGTCAGCAGTTTATGTTAAAATGCACCCACACGATTTTGTGTGGGAGCAGTTTAACTAAATCACGTGCATATACGGCGGAATGCAGCAAGGCACAGCATTCCCCGCCGTGCACGTACGTGATTATGCACTAAGAAGTTAAAGGATCTGTCATCCTTTCAGACATGTCTATTTTAGTAAATACTTGTATTCCCATGAAATACCAAATTCTGAGGGAAAAAAATAGAATTCTGCGCAGTCCATTTCTTGGTTATTTCTCCTAGAAATGTCTGAATAAATTGACAACTGGGTGTTACCATTCCTCTGGTTAGAGTGGTGTGTTCTTACTCAGTCTTACTCGATCAGCACTGATTGGACATTGTCAGTCTGTGTAATGACACACTCCCAACTGGTATACACCAGTTGTCAAGCTATTCATACATCGCCAGGAGGAATAACAGGAATGGCACAACACAGACTTGTAAGAAAAGATGCTCCAGATTTTCTATTTTATGGGGAATATAAATTATTTACTGAGACAGACATGTCAGTAGAAGCCGAGAGGTCCTTTTTAATCGGCACCCCACGATCGCGATGTGATGGTTGAGGGGACCCCCTTCCGCTAACGGCTTAAAATGTTGTGCTTTTTATTGGGTGCATTATTTAAGTGGTTGAATTGCTGGAATCGGAGTGATCTCCAATCCCAGTCGTTACAGCAAGGTGTCAGCTGCCATGAATTCATAGCTGTATCAAAACATTTTACAGGAGAAGATAAGGACAGCAGTCCAGAACCTCAAGCTAAAGAGACGTTGGGTGATGCAAGACGACAGGGACCCAAAACACACAAGTAAATCAACTAAATAATGGTTGGAGAAGGTGGTTTGTTTTTTGGAATGGTCAAGTCACAGTCCTGACCTTAATCCTATCGAGATGCTGTGACATGACCTGAAGAGGGCTGTGAATGCCATTTATCCCAGAAATATTGATGAAACAAAACATTTGTAGGGCGAAAAAGTCCAAAGTTTCTCGGCAACGTTGTGCAAATCTTATTATCGACTACAGGAAACGTTTGGTGGAGGAGATTGCTTCTATAGAGGGGGATCTACAGGTTGTTAAAGAGACTCTGTGACCAGATTATAAATGCCCTATCTCCTACATAATACGATCGGTGCTGTAATGTAGATAACAGTGGTTTTTATTTTTAAAAACGATCATTTTTGAGCAATTTTAGATTTATGCTAATGAGTTTCTTAATAGATAACTGGGCGTGTTTTTACTTTTTACCAACTGGGCGTTGTGAAGAGAAGTGTATGACGCTGACCAATCACTGATGAATCAGCGTCATACACTTCTCATTGTTCCAGCCCACCTACTGTCACTGCACAATCACACTGTGCGTGCAGTGAAAGGAGCTGGGCTGGAACAATGAGAAGTGTATGACGCTGATTGATCACTGATTGGTCAGCGTCATTCACTCTTCTGTACAACACCCAGTTGGTAAAAAGTAAAAACACGCCCAGTTGTCTATTAAGAAACTAAGTAGCATAAACCTATAATTGCTCATAACTTGCTCAAAAATTATCCTTTCAAAAATAAAAACCACTGTTATCTACATTACAGCATCGATCACATTATGTAGGAGATAGGGCACTTATAATCTGGTTACAGAGCCTCTTTAAAGGGAACCTGTCAGCAGTCTTTAGGCATCAAAACTGATGACATGATGATGTAGGGTTGGGGAAGCGAATTTTAAACTCACCGATGTTTGATTTCGCTGGCGCGTCAGTCACAAGCACCACTTTCTGCTGAGTGATGGCTCTAGCTGCCAATCAGGAGACCGCTAGAGCCATCAGACATAGCAGATGGGTCATAGGCTTGCAGCGTAAAAGCACTTGCACATCAAGTCCCGCCTCACTGGCACTTGCGATCGGCGCAATTATACATCATATGTTACATGACCAAGAAAAAAGGCAAGTATAAAATGCCCTTCCCCTCCACTATATCACCCAGTCAGCAGTTTTGAGGCCTCAAAACTGCTGACAGGTTCCCTTTAAATTCAAGGGTTCACATTTCCGCTCTGCACTGTGGAGGTTTACTCAACCTTAACGACCAGGCCTTTTTTGCCCTGCGTTACCAAGGATTCTATTTGTTTTTTCACTGTCGCATTCCAAGACTCATAACTTTTTTATTATTCCGTCAACATAGCCGTCTAAGGGATTGTTTTTTGTGGGACGAGTTGTATTTTTCAATGCACCATTTTTGGATGATATAATATATTGATTAGCTTTTATTAACTTTATTTTCAATTCCTTCCTAAAATAAACAACTATTACAGCATTGTTTATAAATTTACGTTGTTCACTGTGCGGCGTTAAGAACATGTTACCTTTATTCTATGGGTCGGCTCAATTGCAGGGATTTTAAATATGTAAAAGGTTTTATATGTTTTCCTACGTTTGCAAAATAAAAATATGTAAAAATAAGGAATTTAGCGCGTTTTTTTTTTTTTACGCCGTTCACCTGGTGGTTTAATTAACGTGTTAATTTCATAGTTTGAGTCGTTGCGATCGCGGTGATACCATATATGTGTTTGAGGGTGTTTTTTTTTTTTTTTACACTTTTACAAAATAAAACCACTTTTTATGGAGAAAAAAGTGGTTTGATTTTATTTTTACTGTAATATATTTTTTCTTTCATAAACGGTCTAATTTTCTAATTTTTTTAGTCCCACTAGGGGACTTTACTTTGCGATCTTCTGATTGCAGATCTAATGCTTTGGTGTACTTCGTATACCAAAGCATTATTGTCGGTCAGTGTAAAACTGACAGGCAATATATCAGGCCATGCCTCTGGCTATTACTACCACTATTATTCAACTTATTTATTAATGATATAGAGGATGGGATTAATAGTACTATTTCTATTTTTGCAGATTACACCAAGCTATGTAGTATTGTTCAGTCTATGGAAGATGTTCATAAATTGCAAGCTGATTTGAACACACTAAGTCTTTGGGCATCCACTTGGCAAATTAAGTTTAATGTAGATAAATGTAAAGTTATGTGGGTACCAACAACCTGCATGCATCATATGTCCTAGGGGGAGCTACACTGGGAGAGTCACTTGTTGAGGAGAAGGATCTGGGTGTACTTGTAAAATCACAAACTAAATAACAGCACGCAATGTCAATCAGCTGCTTCAAAGGCCAGCAACATATTGTCGTGTGTTAAAAGAGGCATGGAGTCGTGGGACGGGGATATAATATCACCACTTTACAAAGCATTAGTGAGGCCTCATCTAGAGTATGCAGTTCAGTTCTGGGCTCCAGTTCATAGAAAGTATGCCCTGGAGTTGGAAAAAAAAATACAAAGAAGAGCAACGAAGCTAATAAGGAGCATGGAGAATCTAAATTATGAGGAAAGATTAAAATAATTAAACCTATTCAGCCTTGAAAAGAGAAGACTAAGGAGGGGGGTGGGCATGATTAACTTATATAAATATATGAAAGGCACATACAAAAAATATGGTGAAATCCTGTTCCATGTAAAACCCCCTCAAAAAACAAGGGGGCACTCCCTCCGTCTGGAGAAAAAAAGGTTCAATCTGAAGAGGCGACAAGCCTTCTTTACTATGAATCTATGGAATAGTCTACCGCAGGAGCTGGTCACAGCAGGGACAGTAGATGGCTTTAAAAAAGGCTTCGATAATTTCCTAGAACAAAAAAATATTAGCTCCTATGTGTAGAAATTTTTACCTTCTCTTTTCCATTCCTTAGTTGAACTTGGACACGTGTCTTTTTTTAAACTGTACTAACTATGTAACTGCTTGTGTAATTTAGGGTCTCTTTACACCGCCATCATGGTTTCCATTATAACAGAAACCATGAAGACATTGCTGGATCCATCCCACGATGAACACAATCAGCGATCGACGGACTCCATTGACTATAATGAGGTCAGTCGGGGTACGTCGTGGTGTCCATCATTTTCACAGGAAGACTAGCGATGCAGGATGTGCTATGCTTCCCGTCATATATGACTAAACTGTCAACTAAGGCTTCGAATGGGGCTTCTGACTGTAGTGTGAGCCTTAGGCCAGATTCACACAAAGGAGTGCAAACTCGGATGTGAAAAACGAATGTTTTTCACATCCAAGTTGCACACGTGCGGGTCCCATTTTCACAGATCCCCATAGACTTGAGTCTATCGAGGGATCCGTGAAAACTGAAGAAAATAGGACATGTTCTATTTTTCAACAGACCCTTCACACAGTCCGTTTTAACGACTGTCACAAGGACATATACTACGGTCATCTGAATTCGGCCTTAGATAACAATCAGACCACAATTTATTAGTAATCAATGCAAAGACCCAGCGAATTCCGAAAAGGATTAACTTTTTGTTGCAACTGTAGCCGCTTCGCAAATTTGGTCTATAGAGCCCCTGTTTTTGCTGCCCAGGATGAAGCGGTGGCCTGGGTGGAATGGGCTTTGACGTTCGTTGGAACTTGGATTCCTTTAGCCCTGTAACACTCAACAATGGTGGATTGCTATACTATTTTATTTTGTCCTTTATTACTTCCTTGAAATTGAATAAGAAGATCAGAGTCCTTGCTCCAGTCAGAAAATTTAAAATGATTTATGTACTTTTCTATTGACATCAAGGCAATGGAATTCTTGTTCTGTGTTTTGAAATATACACAAAGGGAAGCATAATTCATTGATTCCTATGAAAATCCAAGACCACTCTAGAAAAAAAAAAAAGTAGGATTGAGTTGTAAAACAATTCTGTCACCTGATGGCATCCAGGGGTTCAAATGGATGTTTGATTAGGGTTTTAAGGAGAATATCTAAGTCCACTTGAGAGGGATCTCATTTTGGGACTTAACCCATAAGCTTTTATCTTGGTTTTTATTTAGACTCTTAGAGCCGAAGATATTCCAAAAGAAAGAACAGTGAATTGGAAATGAAGGATCCGATATAATAAAGTCTTTATGGCAAATCAGAGAAATTTTTGGGAAGAGTTGTGGATAGGAATATGATGATACGAATCTTTGAGATCTAAAGTGCACATCACAGCATTTTGATTTATAAAATGTGTGACTGATTTTAAAGGACTTCTTCTTTACTCTTCTGTAGAAAATCCATTTCGTTAGGAATTTCAAAATTTATTATTGTTCGACAAGTCCCATTTGTTTTTGGATATTTTTTTTTTTACTAGGAACAAACTTGAATAATGGCCTTTTCCATGATCTGATGTTGGGACAGGGACACCTGTCAATAGAAGGGATTCTATCCATCTCTTCATTTTCCTTGAGAAATTTTGACGGCTGTTCATGTATTGGAAATGTTTAAGGGGTGTGGTAGAGATAGGAATGCTATTCTGCTACCTTGATGGACTGTGTCTAGAATCTATTTGTTTTGTGTCACTTTTTCCGATTCCATAGGAAAATGGAAGTCTTCCCCCTATTTTGGCATCATTGTTTACTACTTAACTTGTTGTTGGGGGATAAATATGAATCCTCCATCCTTACCACCCTTTGACTAACTTCACTGTTTTGACTTCACTTTATAGTATGCCTTTTGGGGCCTAGAACCACAAAAATCTGACAGACTCTGCTGAGGCGTCCACTAGAAACCCTGTTGCAGATTTTAGCAAGGGGGTGGATTCAATTATCTTCTTTTGAAGTTTCATTTTTCAGATGACTACTTAATTCATTCAGATGTACATGGACCATGCAACAGATGTTGCAGCTATGTTGGTTTTCATAGTGATCATGGACTTTTTCAATAAACAGTCCATTTTACATTCCATCAGATCTTTTAAATTGTGATAAATTTTCAAAAGGCAGTGAGGACTTTTAAACCTCCTTACCCACCTGTCTATTACATTTTAGTATTTTTTCCATGGTCCTGGTTTCTTGTTCATCAAACAGGAGTCTGCTTTAAATTCACTGGATGGTCCCAATTTCTTTTCAAGCTCTTGCCATTCTTTTAGAATCTTTTTAAAAAGGTCACCAAAAATTCTTCCTTTATTGAGCTGGATTTTTTATTTTTATTTTTTTAAAACCTTCATGGTACTTCTTGTAACCTTTAAAGAGAACTTGTCATCTCTTCTGACATATTTGCTTTACTAAATAATTGTATTCCACATGAAATTACAATTCTGGAGCATCTTTTCTCAGAGCAACAGTACAACTCGTAGAAATTTCTGAATAAATTGATAACTTGGTATTGCCGGATGGGTGGTGTCCTTACATAGAATGACAATGTACAATCAGTGCTGACAGAGTAAGACTATGTAGGGACACGCCCCTATGACAAGAAACATGTTAACACCCAGTTGTTCATTTATTTCTAAATCTCTAGAAGAGATTTAGAAATAAATCTAACAGAGGAATGGCACAACGCATCGTTCTAAGAAAATATGTTCCAGAATTGTTATTTCATGGGGAATACATACTTTTTCTCATCATCGCCCTCATATTCTAAGGGATCTTTTATTGAAGACTGAATGTCCTTTTCCTAGAACTGAAGAAAAGTAGACAGAACGTGAACCCAAGATCTCTTAGGATGAGAAGAGGCGGTCTGGCTTTGGTGAGATAGAGAAGCTAGGGATCTTTGCACTCTTCCCTAATCGCAGTACTGAAATCCCCCATCAATGAAGATTGTTCGTCTTCAATAGCTTTCAGAATGCAGTTTTGACACAGCAGATGCATTAGGTAACTTTTTGCCACACATGGCACATTTCAGGCACTTTCTGCTCAGGTTTTTGTTTGTGGGTTAGAGGTGAGAGAGAGCCCCATGATAATGTAAAACATAAACATCACATTACTAGTACAGCAAAAGATTATAACAATTAGAATACTGGAGGAAAACATGTGCTCTACAGAAGGAACATGGCTTTCCTGCTGAAGAAATTATCTTGTGCGTGCCCGGGGTCCGTCCCTTCCGTCTGATTTCATCACCATGCGCCTAAGACTTCCGACATAACTTCTGTTTTACGGGAGATCCCGTGTCCTGTTCGCATGAAGTCAGAGTATATCGCACAGTGCTGGACCCTTCAAGGGGGTATGAGCAATGAATAGCCATCCTTTATCCTCTACCCCTCCCACTCAGCTATAGTCTCACAAGACCACAGTGAAGCAGAAAGGAGAAGTGCTCCATGACCAAGTTTACTATGCCCAGAAAGGTTAGAAAACAAATAAAAATATTTTTTTTCTGCAATTTTCTTGCCCTTCTAGGAAGACACCACTCTCTGACCTGACTGCTGTAGAGACAGGAAACACTGGTGGCAGGTTGTAGGAGGGGAATTTTAACCTCTCTCTAATCCTGTCCCTACAGGAGGTCAAGGCTCAACCTCCTGGTGGTGCCGTCATGTGGGATGCTATGAAAATTGGAGTTGCTGAGGAGCTGAACTCAAGTAGTGAAGGTTGTTTTAAATTGGACACCCCAAGTTATAAGGTCTGAGCAACGGGGTACATATATATATATATATATATTCTACTTGTTTTCTGTTTTACAAAAGATAATTTTTTTCATTCGATTATGGCTTTGTTTAAATGCTTTCAATGTATCGCATGAATTATATGTTCAAATCAGATATTACACCCGATCAGGAACGGACATACCACATATGCACCACTGCCTGACCATTCACGCTTTTGGTGTCACTGTAGAAAAGGCTTATGAGTGTTCACTCTTTAAGCAGGAGCGGTTTGTAACAGATCCTCTACTTAGAGAAGCCTTACTTTAGAAATTTGCTGGTGGCGTCTTATATGTGATCACACTAATGTGCTAATATGGGACAGAGATATGCAAACAGGCGAAGACATAATATTTTAACACTGCTTCCTGCCATGGCTGTGGTGCTTTGTGGGTTCTGTGAAACATACAATCGTACAGGTTGCTAACCAGGCTAAGGCTCAAATACGTCATTTTGATCCCAGCAAATGAACTGCTAGAGAGCAAAGGGCTCATAAACGGTTTTACACAGGTGCCCTCAGGTCTCTATGTCCGCCACTGAACTGGATAATTATAAAGGTGAGTTTATGTGCACCCGAACTACTAATTTTAAACATTAAAATGGTTTTAAAGACTAAACATTAAACCTTCATAGAAATAATATATACTAGATACATATTTACATAATCATGGAGTTACTGGATTATGCTGGTCACCGTTAGCCTCACTGACATGGCACAGGATGGTCTATAAAGGCAGTCCATGTTCTAATTACAGGAATACACTGGTAACTGGTGGATCCATCCTAAGGTACTTTATGTGGCCATGGCATATCGGACATAGATCTGCCTCTTTAGGCATTCCAGCTTGCTAATGGAGTGGTATTTGGGAAAGAATAACATAAAAGAGCAAGTTCATAACTCTTGATGAGGGAATAAGAACGGTCCTGGAAATGCACACAAAACTGGCTCAGATATTATAAAAGTGGAATTTCGTTTTCGAGATTACAGAACATACACTGTATGAAAATTTACTATGATGTTTCTACATTTTACCTCATAGTCCCAAACAGTAGTTCCACAAACCGCAGACAGCAAAAACATTGCCGTTACAGAAAGCTGCAGCTCTGTTACATCAATTCTGGAGAAAGGAATGAGATTTCGGTTAATCAGGTTCAAGTATACAAATCAGGACCAGATATTATTCACAATTTAGATGAAACTGAAAAATCCCCTGAAAACCTATAATTGCATTTATTTTGATCAGTGAGTACCACTGCTTGACAAGTGATCTGGATGTGATCATGGGCTTCCAGACACACACTCCATGCTTGCAAAGTTCACTGCTGCAGTGATTTCATATGAGCAGTCCAGGAACTGCTAGTGGATGACTTTGGAAATCTTCTAACATTATTTTTCAAAATATTTTCCCATACACACTTGTGCAGTTGTTACAAAAATCAGAATTGAACGCAAATTTCCTCAGCATCTACCGGCCTCAAATCAGGACAGTGGATGACTAGGGGAACACCACAGCATAACAAATCATGGCTCCCAGACCCCACCAACGTACGGCTGTATGAATGTCCTTATTTTTGATGCCCAGTACAATAGTCATTAGTATTGTAGCTTTGTTAGTCCAAGTCCATTTGCTTCCAGCCAGGCTTCCCTCTGCATGGAGACATTTTATGTTTTGTCTGTGTTTCACTACTGGGCACACCATCATCTTCCCACGGTCTACAATAATACTGCTAGATTAACGAACAACTATTTATTTGTATTGTAGGTGCATTCACCATAGTCAGGCAAACTCTATTTGGGCAGTGAATATACTTTCCGATAATATTTTCTTAGGTAGAAGGTGAATTTAAACGTTGGCAACACCTAAACAAGCGGTCTTTCAACTATATCATGTTGTATTAATTAGACATGCTTTCCAGAAATCATCTAATCCTGAGCATTGTATCTTGTATTGTATTGTATTTTCCCAAGAAGTATATCACAGAGTGTAGGAGTAAGGTTTCAGGTGCTTTGTAGACAGATGTGGCCCCTTTATTCAGTCTATGCACACCTGCAGCAGATTAGTTGTGGAGTTATAGGCCAGGATCACACACAGTTTTGATGCAGTTTTTGGCTCAGTTTTTTTAGCCAAAGCCAGAAGTGGATCCATAAGGCAAAAAGGTATAAAGAAAAGACTGATGCATCTACTTTCTTTTGTATCCACTTCTGCGTTTGTCTTAAAAACCTGAGCCAAAAACTGCATTAAAACAGTGTGTGTGTGCGATTCTGGCCTTTGTGCAGAATCTACACTGAAAATTTGCAAGTAGGGTGAAAAAACCCTAGTGGAAAAAACAGCGTGGATACTTCGCAGTGGATAAAATCTTATAGGTAAGTTTCTAGTTATACGGTAAACTTTATTTCATCCAACCAGAATAGGATCTGATAGGTGCGGATTACATAGTCGGGATTATCAAATGGTCATTTGAAAGTATACAAAAACTCACTTTAAGGTCTTATTCACGCATTGCAGAGTTAATCAGCATTTTGCATCAGTATTTGGAAGCCAAAATCAGGAATAGATACTAAACACAATAGAAATATAATGGAAATATTTATACGTCTTCAGTTCTTTGCATACACTCCTTATTTTGGCTTCAAACTACTGTTGCAAAATACTGACCCAATTTGCAATATGTGAGCTTACCCTAAGGCCTCATGCACACTTCCGTCAGCCATTGCACGGCCGCTAATGACGGTTCCGTCAAACACGGGCTGCACACGAATGGCTTCCGTGTGCAGTCCGTTGTTTCACGGACCAAATTCAATGAAAAGGCAGAGGGCAGGAGTACTACTTTTGACGGAACGTCCGCACAGTTCCGATAAAACAACGGAAGTGTGCATGGTCCCATTGAAATGAATGTGTCAGGGTGCTATCAGTTGAAAAAAACGCACACACCTTAGGCCTTAGGGTACGCACACACGTAGCGGATTTGTTACTAATTTTCTGCAGTGTATCCACAACACTTCCACATTACATGCAGACTTTGCTGCAGATTTCACCCCTTCTACACTGATAAAGAGTGAAAACTGCAATAAATCTTCAGAACAAAAATGAGCATACGGCAGATTTTAAAATCCGCAGCATGCTTTGATTTCCGTGAGGAAAATGTTCAGCAGCATCATCCACTTGCCTGCAACAGTCTTCCGCTGCGAATATTACACATGCAAATCCGGACGGAAAATCTGTAACGAATTCCCTAGGGGGCCTAACAATCTTCTACTATAACTTTTTTTTCTCAGGAGGAAATTCTTCATTGGTTTCTACTTCCACATTTTATTGCAGTTCTGTGCTGGAAACAAGTGCTGGATTGCAAAACTTTCTGAATGATCAGATGCCATATTAACCCCCTTCCTGACCACCCATTGTCTTTTCACTTGTGGCGATCCAGGTCTAGAATCTACAGCAACGTCTTTTGGCGTCGCTGTAGAAAAGGCTTATGAGCGCTCCAATTAGTACTCATTCTCATAGCAGGAGCTGTTACTAACAGCTCCTGTACTTAGGGAAGTCAGCTGAATACAGCTGGGATCAGAGGAAACTCTGACCCCTGACCGCGGAATGATCAAAGGTGACCGACCAGTGACGCGATCAGACACTGGGGAAACAGTCTGCAGGATCTAGAAAGGACCCCATGGCTGTCTCTCTTCTGTATGCCTGCTGTTAGGGCACACTATGTGTTCCCCTAATAGCAGCTCATACATTGTAATGTATTCGCATGCAGGAGTAAGTCAAATATAAAGTAGTTAAAAAGTTCTCTCTTAATAGGATTACAATTTTTTTTCAGCAAAAGACAAATAATAAGTCATTATTTAGCATAAAATATATATTTTTTCCAATGCATTCCATAAAAACGACATATTTGAGGTATCTACACGATCATAATAACCTGAAGAATTTATTTAACAGGTTATTCAGTGTGAAAGATGAAGGGTATAAAAAAAAAAAAAACAAACAATGTAGAAAAATCACTTATTTTTCTATATGGACGTTGCAAAAATAAAAGTAAGTTATTTGTTTCCCCAAACTGCACAGGAAAAAAAATACAATTTCTCCCACATAAAACAAGGCCGTATATAGCCATGTAAATAATGAAAAAAAAAAAATTATGGTTGCTGAAAGGCAGAGGCAAAAACAAAAAAAATTATCTGGTCATTAACCTCTTCCCGCGCTGCTCCGCAATAGTACGTCCTGCAGAGGGGTTAGTTCCCGCATCCAGACGTACTATTGCGGAGTAGTTCCCGGCGCACACTGTCCTAACGGACAGTGTCCGGGAACTGGGAGGTCAGCTGTCCCTGACAGCTGACACTCCAGCCTTGCCGGTCAGCGGACCATCGCCGGATTGCCGTCGCCGCATTTAAGGGGTTTGAAGCACATCGGCAGCCCCCACTAAGTGATCGTGGGGGCTACCGATGCTTGTCACGGCAATCGGAGGTCAGACAATGACCTCCGGGTTGCCATGTACGGAAGCCTCGGAGGAGCAGCCTCCACCTGTCCTCCGAGGCTTCCTGTCAGTGTGACTGTCACGTCACAATGACAGTTAGAATACATTACACTACGTGTGTAGTGTAATGTACTCTAGCTGCGATCAAAGCTGCAAGTCTAAGTGTCCCCTAGTGGGACAAGTGAAAAAAGTAAAAAAAAAGAATAAAAATGTTTTAAAAAAAGTGTAAAAATAAAAGTTATAAGTTATATAAACAAGCACTGCATTTTTTTCCTAGAAGTCTTTCATTATAGGAAAAAAATGAACACGTTAAAAAAAGTACACATATTTGGTATCCCCGCGTTCGTAACGACCCCCAACTATAAAACTATAATGTTATTTCTCCCGCACGATGAACACCCCAAAAAAAAAAATCAATAAAAAAATGACACCCGAATCGCTATTTTTTGGTCACCACCCCTCCCAAAATAGAGAATAAAAAGTGATCAAAAAGTCGCATGTAACCGAAAATAATACCGATAAAAACTACAACCCGTCCCGCAAAAAACAAGCCCTTACACCGCTTTTTTGACTGAAAAATAAAAAAGTTACGGCTCTCAGAATATGGTGACACAGAAAATAAATTATTTTATAAAAAAGTGATTTTATGCTGCAAAACGTAAAAAAACCCTATATACATATGGTATCGCCGTAATCGTACCGACCCGCAGAATAAAATCTAATGGTCATTAATAGTGCACGGTGAACACCGCAAAAAATAAACTAAAAAACATTGTCAGAATTGCTTGTTTTTGGTCACCCGGCTTGCAAAAAAATGTAATAGAAAGTGATCAAAAAAATAAATAAAAATCGCATGTACCCCAAAATGGTACCAATGAAAAGTACAGATTGTCTCGCAACAAATAAGCCCTCACACAGCTCCGGTGGTGAAAAAATAAAGAAGTTCTGGCTCCCAGGAATATGGTGATGCAAAATGTGCAGTGTTTTCTAAAAGCGGATAACATCCGACACCATTTATCAGTGCGACACCGGCCACACATCTATGAATTATTATTTATTTACCGCATTATTATACCCTCTTATTATGCCCTGATGTTCTCCGCACAGATTACATATGCCCCCACATTATAAACTGAAATACCAGCAAAACCCCAAACAGAAAAACGACCAAACAAAATCTGCGCTCCAAACGCAAAATGGCGTCCCTCCCTTCTGAGCCCTGCAGCGTGCCCAAACAGCTGTTTGCGTCCACATATATGGTATCGCGATACCCAGGAGAACCCGTTTAACATTTTATGAGGTATTTATCTTCAGTCGCACAAACTGGGCACAACATATTATGCACTAAAATGGCATATCGGTGGAAAATTGCAATATTCAAACCATCCGCTGTCCATTAACCCCTTTGAGCACTATGACTTAATAGCACGTCATGGTGCGCGGGTTGATGTATGGAGCGGGCTCACATGCTGAGCCCGCTCCATACGCTGCGGGTGTCGGCTGTGTATTACAGCTGACACCCGGGACTAACGGACAGGAACAGCGATCGCGCTGTTACAGGAGTCTGTAAAAATAACAATATACTGCAATACATTAGTATTGCAGCATATTGTACCCGCGGATCCAATGATCGCTGGTACAAGTCCCCTAACGGGACTAATAAAATGTGTAGAAGAATTAAAGTTATTAGTAGTGAGAAAGAAAAAAGTTTAGTTAAAAAAAAAAACCTTTTCCCATTTTTCTTCAAAAGTAATGTAAAAAAATAAACAGAATTGTTATCGCTACGTCCGTAAAAGGCCGAACTATTACAATATACCATTATTTAACTCGCACGGTGAACACCGTAAAAAACTTAAATAATTTAAACCACCAAAATCGCTGTAGTTTTCGTTTTTACCGCACGGCGAAAGCTGTAAAAACGAAAACCCCAAAAAAGGGAATCAGATTTTCTTCCTATATTTTCCTATTTTTTTTCAGTTTCCCAGTACTTTTTATGGCACTTTAAATGGTATCAATAGAAACTACAATTCCTCCCGCAAGAAATAAGCTCTCACATCACTCTACTGACGGACAAAGAAAAAAGTTATGGCTCTTGGAAGGCGGGTAGTGAAAAACGAAAATAAGAAAGCAAAAAAATGGATCAGTCCTGAAAGGGTTAATTCATTTCTAATGAAAAAAATGTATTACCACATGTGGGGTATTTCCGTACCCGGGAGAAATAGCTTTACAAAAATTGGTTGTTTATTTCTCCTTTATCCCTTGTGAAAATGAGAAAATTCAACATTTTAGTGGAAAAAAAATTCTGCAAAAGACCCGTGGAGCCTAAATGCTCACTATACCCCTAGAAAAATTCCTTGAGGGGTGTTTCCAAAATGGGGTAACTTGGGGGGCTTCCACTGTTTTGGTCCCTCCAGGGCGTTGCAAAGGCGGCATGGCACCGAAAAACAATCCAGCAAAATCTGTGCTCCAAAATCCAAATGGCGCTACTTCCCTTCTGAGCGCTGCCATGGGTCCAATTAAAAAATTGATTTTCATTTTTACAGACTAATTCTGATAAATTTAGCGAAAAACCTGTGCGGTCAAAATGCTAACTATACACCTAGATAAATTCCTTGAGGGGTGTAGTTTCCAAAATGGGGTAACTTTTGGGGTGTTTCCACTGTTTTGGCACCACAAGACCTCTTCAAACCTGACAAGGTGCCTAAAATATATTCTAAAAAAAAGGAGGCCCAAAATCCACTAGGTGCTCCCTTGCTTCTGAGGCTGGTGCTTCAGTCCATTATCACACTAAGGCCACATGTGGGATATTTCTAAAAACTGCAGAATCTGGGCAATAAAATATTGAGTTGCATTTCTCTGGTAAAACCTTCTGTGTTACAAAAAAAAATGTATTAGAAATGAATTTCGGCAAAAAAAATTTAATTTGTAAATTTCACCTCTACTTTGCTTTAATTCCTGTGAAACGCCTAAAGGGTTAAAACACTTTGTGAATGCTGATTCTAATACCTTGAGGGGGTGCAGTTTTCAAAATGGGGTGACTTCTGGCGATTTTCTAATATATAAGGCCCTCAAAGCCACCTCAGAACTTAACTGGTCCCTGAAAAAATTGCCTTTTGAAATTTTCTTGAAAATATGAGAAATTGCTGCTAAAGTTCTAAGCCTTGTAACGTCCTAGAAGAATAAAAGGATGTTCAAAAAACGATGCAAACATAAAGTAGACATATGGGAAATGTTAACTAGTAACTATTTTGTGTGGTATTACTATCTGTTTTACAAGCAGATACGTTTAAATTTAGAAAAATGCTAATTTTTGCAATTTGTTTCTAAATTGTGGTGTTTTTCAGAAATAAATACCAAAATTATCGACAAAATTTTTTCACTGACATAAAGTACAACATGTCACGAGAAAACAATCTCAGAATCGCTTGGATAGGTAAAAGCATTCCAACGTTATTACCACATAAAGTAACACGTCAGATTTGAAAAAATTGGCTGGGTCCTGAAGGCCAAAACAGGCTGGGTCTTGAAGGGGTTAAAGGGGTTTTATCATAATCAATATTTAATCACCTATCCACAGGATAGGTGATAAATATCTGATCGTTGGGGGTCCGATCACCAGGACCCCACCGATCACAAGAGGGCTTTACGACCTTGTCGTCCCTGTGAGAACTACATGAATGGAACGGTACTGCGGATGCTTGGCCACCGCTCCATTCATTACTATGGGGCAGCCAAAGATTAGCAGCCCCATAGAAATAAATGGAGTATGCACAGTACTTCTCTGTTCATATGGGGCTTACAGAGATGACAAGGTAAGCCCGTTCTCGGGATCGGTGGGGTCTCAGCACTCAGACCCCCACCGATGAGATATTTATCACCTATCCGAAGGATAGGTGATAAATATTGATTATAGTAAAATCCCTTTAAGGCTATTACAGGTCTAGTCATTAAAGGGTTAAAGGAATTTCATTGTAGTAAAAACAGTTTAGGTAAATTCACACGTAGCGTGATACACACGCAAATCCACAGCATGATACAGTAGCTGCAAAGTGGATGAGATTTGAACAACCGGTCAATTTCTGAGCGGAGGTGCATGTCAATTGTATTTGCGTAAATCTCTGCTTATTTGTTGCGAGTTTTCCCCATTGAATTCAATAGGTAGGTAAAACCCGCAACAGATAGCAGACGTTGCGTTTTTTGCGCCGCAAAAAACGCAACTCGAAAATAAAAATCTTATACTTACCGAGAATTCTGTGTTTCTTCGTACAGGACGGCCTCCTGGGATGACGTTTTCTCCCCTTGTGACTGCTGCAGCCAGTCACAGGCTACAACTGTCACATGGGATTAAACATCATCCTAGGAGGCCGGCCTGCAGAGGGACGCGTCGCCATGGCTACGTAAGTATGAAACTTTTTTATGTGCAGTTTTCCGCAGCGGACATTCCGGCCAAAAAACTGCACCACAATTTGGTGCGGTTTTTTGTCCGGAATTCGCTGCAGCGCCCAGGACGTATACGCTGTGAGCTTTTACGCAGCACATCCACCCTGTGTGAACATACCCTTCCAGTGTTTCTACTCGCAATGAAGCCAAAAGCCAACCATGAGACTGATGACAATTGGAAAAGGTCATTTACAACTAAAATGTAAGGGAACATTTCCTAATCAGTCTGGTATAAAGAACCCCTTACATTTCCAGTTGCACTTCTCTTCTATGCTATTATGGGAGGAAAGCAAGCCCTTTGTTAACTGGTTCATAACTGTTGTGTTGAGTTGTGCAATATATATTTAAATAGGGGGGGGGGGCTGTAGCCCAGACCAAAGGTGGTATGACTGGCAGCATGGGTGCTGTTCTCCTACCTTGCTTCCTCTGCAGGTGCTGTGTTGCTGCGGCACTGGTTGCCGTGCGATACTGCACTTGATAGGAGTAGAGACCCACTTAAAAGAGGTCGCCGTGAAGTGGCAAGTGGGCAAATACAGTTTGATCAAAATGTTTTCTAAGAACCTCATGTTCGTACATTTTTTACATTTTGCTGAGCCGCAATAGATCAAGTATATGTGGATGTGCATTACAAGTTTTCTTCTCTCCCTTGTGGATAGATTCAAATAGGTTCCAAGATCATGTTAAACAGTACTTTCATAAAAACATTTGAAAATATACATCACAAAAACAACTTACATTCCGAACTTTAGGGTACCACACACGTAGGTTTGCCACTGGGCACAAAAGAACATGAACATGCTGATAAAGCAACAGTAAAACATCCAGCTGGGCATGGTTCCAAGACGTACTGCAGCTATCGTCCCAACTGCTACAAACACTGTGCAGGAATAGAACAATCATTACAATAACGAACTCCATATTAATTTGGACAATCTTAGCAGAAAAACAGAACCAAAAATGAAACTAGGATCCAGCAAGATTGTGAAACAGATTGGCTTCTAGCACAGGTCAGATTTATAGAGCAAGTCCAATGTAAAGTATTACCTATTGATATAGAGTCACATCCGTGGTCAAACAACTCCCCAAGGGGGGAGCTACTGTTGGTTCTTCGAGCTTGTTTTCCATCAATAGCATCCAATGACTGATACACAAACAGGCCTATAGCACAAAGCACAAGTGCCCAAGATGGCACCTGTTGGAAGAGAAATTTTTTTTTAACATAAGAAGTCTGCAGAATTGCAAACATTATATCATTAGAACAGCAAACATGATGTACAGAAAGGTGCATAAACCTCCATTAAATACTTTACCAGTACTGAAATCCCTGTTGTTTCCGTACCCCAGTATACTAAAATGTGTCCAAAGTGTCTCCCACACTAGTATAACCCGTATATGAAGCATTACGTTGGCACGGGTACAATGTAAAACCGCTTAGTGGATAATGAAAAAAGAAAAACACTGACTGGCCAGTGCTAGAAAGAAACTGCATTTCATTATTTCTTTATCCCCTTGGCGACATGTCACATACTATTACGTTGCTATCGCTATCTCTTAAAGAGGCTCTGTCACCACATAAGTGCCCTATCTCCTACAAAAGGAGATCGGCGCTATAATGTATAAATGCTTTTTATTTAGAAAAAACATCTATTTTTACCACATTATTAGCGATTTTAGCTTTATACTAATTACTTTCATAATGCCCAACTAGGCGTGTTTTTACTTTAGACCAAGTGGGCGTTGTACAGAGGAGTGTATGACGCTGACCAATCATCGTCATACACTTCTTTCCATTCATTTACTCAGTGCATAGGGATCCTGCTAGATCAGTATGTGCTGTCTTATACTAGCACATTAACTTACTGAAGTGTTTAGACAGTGAATAGACATTCCTTCCAGCCAGGACGGGATGTCTATTCACAATCCCGACACTTCGGTAACGTTTCTGTGGTACTTACAGCAGAGCAAGCGTAATTTCATGAGATCACGCTGTAAATGACAGGTTACAGCGAGATTACGCTTGCTCTGCTGTAAGTACCACAGAAACGTAACCGAAGTGTCGGGATTGTGAATAGACATCCCATCCTGGCTGGAAGGAATGTCTATTCACTGTTTAAACGCTTAAGTAACGTTAATGTGTGTGTATGTGGCTGCACATACTCATCTAGCAGGATCCCTATGCGCTGATTAAATGAATGGAGAGAAGTGTATGACGCTGATTGGTAAAGCAATAGGCTGAAGCAGATAGGCACCGCTGCTATGGCAACCGGAAGCCTAACATTGACCTTCGTGGTCTGCCATGTATGGAAGCCCGTAGGCGGGGCCCAATAGGCTCGCTGTCAGTGAATAACTTACAGCTCTAATGCATTGAACTACATGGGTAGTGCAATGTATTAGAGTAAAGATCAGAAATGCAGGCCCACAAGTTCCCTAGTGGGACAAAACAAAAAGTTAATAAAAATGTTGACTAAAAAAAGTGTAAAAATAAAAGTTTCAAGTTAAAAAAAACAACAAACATTGCCTTTTTTCCTATAATAAGTATTTTATTATAGTAAAAAAAATGAAAAAAAGTATACATATTTGGTATCACCGCGTCCGTAACGACCCAAACTGTAAAACTATAATCTTATTTTTCCCGCATAATGAACACCGCAAAGAAAATAAATAAAAAACAATGGCAGAATCACTATTTTTTGGTCACTAACCCTCACAAAACAGTGACCAAAAAATTAAAAAAGTGACCAAAAAGTCACATGTACCCGAAAATAGTACCAATAAAAACTACAACCCGTCCCGCAAAAAACAAGCCCTTACCCCTTACACAGCATTTTAGATGAAAAAAAAGTTATGACTCTCGGGACACAAAAAATTAATAAAAAAATTAAAAAAAGATTTTTATTGTGCAAATGCTGCACAACATAAAAAGATATATGCATATGGTATCGCCATAATTGCATCGACCCGCAGAATAAAGTAAAAGGTCATTTATAGCCCACAGTAAAACCTGTAAAAAAAAATAATTGGCAGAATTATTTGTTTTTGGTCACCTTGCTTGCCAAAAAAAAAAAAAAAAAAGTGTTCTCAAAGAAAAAAAAAGGAGTTCTGGCTCTCAGAATATAGCGACGCATATTTAAATTTAGAAAAGCGCAAATTTCTGCAAATTTTCTCAAAATTTTGGCGTTTTTCACCAATAAATATTGAATTTATCGACCAAATTTTTTCACTAACAAAGTACAATATGTCACGAGAAAACAATCTCAGAATCGTTTGGATAGGTAAAAGAAAACTGGGTAATGGGTCCCCGTCCTCTTAGGAACCCGGGCCCACGGCTGCTACGGGGCCCACGCCGCTCGGCACATGACATTTATGGGCCGGGCAGCACGGCCCCCTCATGCCTGGTGGCGTTCCTAGCACCGGAGGGGGCCCCGGTGTAAGCGACAGCCACGTTTACTTGTATATTATAGGCTGCAGGCCACGTTAGGCCTGGAGCCTATAAGGAGCTGGGAAGAATCCCTGCGCATGCCGGTGTGATGTCACTGCATCACGCTGATCTGCGCATGCGTCCCGCCCGGAGGACGTTCAGCGCTTTGTCCGTCGCAGGAACGGCGCAAGGTAAGTAAAAGTTTTTTTATATTTTTTTGGTGGCGGTGTAACACTATATACAAGGGGGGGATGTCTGTGTAGCACTATATACAAGGGGGTTGTGTAGCACTATGTACAAGGAGGGGGACATCTGTGCTACGTAGCACTATATACAAGGGGGGGGCCGTCTGTGAAGCACTATACACAAGGGGGGGGGGACGTCTGTGAAGCACTATACACAAGGGGGGGGACGTCTGTGAAGCACTATACACAAGGGGGGACGTCTGTGAAGCACTATACACAAGGGGAACACACGCTGTGTAGCACTATATACAAGGGACACGCAGTGTGGCACCATCTACAAGGGAGGGGACGCTGTGTGGCACCATCTACAAGGGAGGGGACGCTGTGTGGCACCATCTACAAGGGAGGGGACGCTGTGTGGCACCATCTACAAGGGAGGGGACGCTGTGTGGCACCATCTACAAGGGAGGGGACGCTGTGTGGCACCATCTACAAGGGAGGGGACGCTGTGTGGCACTATATACAATGGGGGATGCAGTGTGGCACTATATACAAGGGGGGACGCTGTGTGGCACTATATACAAGGGGGGACACTGTAGCACTATATACGAGGGGGGACGCTGTGTAGCACTATATATGAGGGGGGACGCTGTCTGGCAGGTACATACGAGGGGGGACGCTGTGTAGCACTATATACAAGGGGGATGCTGTGTAAAACTACATACAAGGGGGGACGCCGTGCATATCTACATACAAGGGGGGGCTCTGTGTAGCACTATATACAAGGGGGTTCTGTGTGGCACTATATACAAGTGAGGGGGCTGTGTGGCAATATACAGGGAGGATTGCCGTGTAACACTATATACCAGGAGGGTGTTGTGGCACTATATACAAGGGGGTGATGTGTGGTACTACAAAAGGCGGGCTGTGTGGCACTATATACAAGGGGGGCTGTGTGGCACTATATATACACAAGGGAGGCTGTGGCACTATTTACAAGAGGGGCTGTGTGGCACTATCTACTAAGGGGGGTTGTTTGCCACTATATAAGGGGACAACGACTGTGGCACTATCTTAAGGGGGGCTGTGTGTGGAGCTATCTACAGTGGCACAAAGAGGGCATTACTGCTGTGGGGGCACAGTTACTGATAGGGCGCTTTTATTGTGTCGAGCACTGAGGGATCATTATTACCATCTGGGGCACTGTAGATTACGAGTTTGTTTAGAGGATGGGTTATAGGTGTGGAGGATGCTTGAAAAGCGAGAAACCAACATGTCTGTGTATCAAATTCTGCAGAGACGAGTCGTGGCTAGAATAAGTCGTCACAGTGGTCTGGGCCGAATGGAGAAAAAAAGGCAAAGTGAACGACTTTAATCAGAGAAAACATCACCTGTGAGTCACTAGAAATAAATGTGCTGTAATCACTTATATAGTCTGCAGAGCTCCTGTGTTTCTACCACTATATGGTCACTACATGGTGGTAATATTGGTCTTTGTATAGTGGTTTTTATTCAGTAACAGTACAGGGGTATTATTAAGTCAATATGTGGTTATGGTGTGGAGGTATTATTCAGTAACAGTATGTGGGTATTGCTTCATCTGGTATAGTGTATGATTTAATAACTGTATATGGATAATTTTTTTGTGTGACGCGCTAAAAATCTGTGATGCAGTTCTCTGCACACTGCCTTCTGAATTGACTGCATTATTGATACAGTAAGGCTTCGTTCACATCTGCGTCGGGGTTCCATTGATGGCTCCCGCAAGACCTTTCCGTCAGGGGAACTCATGAACGCAAACTAAACGGAAACCATACCTCTCGTTTTCATTACTGTTGATTTCAATGGTAATGTTACCATTGCAAATGGTTTCAGTTTCTCACCGTTCCGTAAGGTTTCTGCTTTTTGGACGGAATCAATAGCGCAGTCGTTTCAGTTTAGTTTGCGTTCCTGTGTTCCCCTGACAGAAATGTCTGACAGAAGCCATCAATGAAACCCCAACGCAGATGTGAACAGGCCCTAATTCAGCACTTGGGCCCGCTTTTATCCTTGCCCAGGGCCACATTTTGTCTAAAACCAGCCCTAAATGACAGTCATTTATCTTTTCCATACTACTGAAAAAACATTCATGTTTCGCTGAGCCAGAAGTCTATGTTAATGGTAGAAATTGGAGTTTACAGCAGTCGGCGGAATGATCATTCAGCCAACAGCTGTTTAACGTCTTTGGCCTGCATAAATCATAAGCAGTCCTTTCCCGAGAAGACCCTCAGTTCTAGGCGGAAAAGGAAATAAATTGCAAGGAGATTTTCTGACATCTTAGATTATGGCTAGATGCACACATAGCATTAATGCTGCAGATTTTCCACCCGGATTTGCAACGGAATACAGGACCAGTCATGTAGATGAAATTTGCACAAATTTCATCTACACGCTGTGCGGATTTCACCACTATCAGTGAAATCCACACGTGAAACATGCAGACTTTGCAGCAGATGTTTATGCTGCATGTGCACCTACCCTATCAGAAGTGCTTAATAGTTGGCCACAATTATTGGCCTGATCAATGCACCATATTGAAATATTACAGCAAGTATGGCAAAACTTAGGGGCCTTTTAAACAGTCCGACACTCGGCTGATGCAGCGAGCACCGATAAGCGAGACATCGTTGATCGGCTCTCGTTTGCTCCTGTCACGTGGCGCTATGGATGTAGCAGTTTGTCTCCCTGTTTACAAAGGGAAACGTGCTGCCGACAACGATAATATTTCACTTTTTTAAAACGATACGACCAGCAGATGATCAAGCGTTTGCTCGTTCATCTGCTGATCACTGCCCTTTTTACACAGGGCAATTATCGCCAAGAAGCGTTATATAAATGCTCGTCCGCACGATAATCGCCCAGTGTAAAACCCCCTTTACAGTTAAACACAAGTGAAGCAATTACTGCCTCCCACAAGATCAGCACTCCTTAAAGAGGCTCTGTCACCAGATTATCAAATCCCTATCTCCTATTGCATGTGATCGGCGCTGCAATGTAGATAACAGTAACGTTTTTTTTTGTTTTCTTTTTAAAACGATCATTTTTGGCGAAGTTATGAGCAATTTTATATTTATGCAAATGAGCCTTTCTAATGGACAACTGGGCGTGTTTTCTCTCATTTCCAACTGGGCGTGTATTGTGTTTTTAGCAACTGGGCGTGTATTGTGTTTTTAGCAACTGGGCGTGTTTACTTCTTTCACTGCACAATCACACTGTGCTGTGGATCCTGCTGGGCTGGAACAATGAGAAGTGCAGGACGCTGATTGGTCACTGATTGGTCAGCCTCATACACTCCTCTGTACAACACCCAGTTGGTAAAAAGTAAAAGCACGCCCAGTTGTCCATTGAGAAACTCATTAGCATAAATCTAAACGAGCTCATAACTTGCTCATAAATGATCGTTTTTCAAAATAAAAACCACGGTTCTTATCTAAATTACAGCGCAGATCACATTATGTAGGGGATAGGGCACTTATAATCTGGTGACAGAGCCTCTTTAAGTAATTTATGCTTCTGTGAATCTGGCTAATAAACAGGGCAGGAGATGAGGATTAAATACAATGCGGAGGTAGATTAATTTAACGGTCAAAGATTTAGACAGAATAAACATATGGCCCTTTTACACGCGTCAATAATCTGGCAAACGAGCATTCATATGAACACTCGTTCCAAGAAATATTATCGTTGTCGGCAGCACATCTGCTTGTGTAAACATGGTAGAAATATAAGAGAACGTGCGAATGTAGTAACGAGAGCTCGTCACCATACAGAACACATGTGAAAGGAGCAAACGAGTGCCGATCGGACGCTCGTTTTTACGGCTCATATCGAGCCATGTAAGAGGACCTTTAGACTAGGCAGTCTGAAGATGCGCCTAAGTTATCAGAGGGGTGCATGCTGTATGACCAATAAATTGAATGCATCTTGCTAGGCACTTTTCCCTTCCTTATACCACCACTTGGTTGGCTTAGTTTTTGTTTTATTCACTTTGGCATATTTTAAGCCACACCCCCTTTTGGAGACACATTATAAAAATGTGTCTAGTGAGGCACAAACATCTGTCCTTAACCCCTTGATGCGCCAGGATGACACTGTACGCCCTGGTGCAGGGGTTGAAGTATGGAGCGAGCTCATGGGCTGAGCCCACTCCATGCAGGTATCTGCTATGTATTACAGCGGACACCTCGCACTAATGGCCAGGAACAGAGAGATATATGCTGGCCATTTAACCACTTAGATGTCGCAGTCAACAGCGACATCTAGGCTCTTAGAAAGAGGAAGGCAGCCGCCTCCGACTGCCCATCGTCGCCCGTTGGCGCGACTGCAGGGTGCTGATCGTTGTCATGTCAGCCCAGGGCCTAATGAAGGCCCCCATGTCTGACTTCTTTCTGCCTCTGTTAAGTGATAAGTTAGTATTGTAGTGTATTGTACCAGCGGTCTCAGGATCACTGGTTCAAATCCCTTAGAGGGTCGAGTACATTTTTAGAAAAAAAAATAGTTAAAGTTTTTAGTAGTGTACAAAAAATAATATATGAAAAAAGAACAAATAACCCCCTTTTTCCCTCTAAAGTTTTGTAAAAAAAAAAATTAAAAAATTGGTATCGCCGCATCCATGAAAGTCCAAACTATTACAATATAAACAGGACATAACTCGAACGGTAAAAAAAAAAAGTAAAAAAAAAAAAACAAAAAACAAAAAAAAAAAACGCTGTATTTTGGCGACCTTAGCTCGAAAAACAAAAATAAAAATTATAGAAAGTGGTCAAAGTCGCATATACCAAAAAGAAACAAAAAAAAAAAAAAAAGTCAAAAGAAAAAAAAACACTACAGCTCGACCCGCAAAAAATAAGCCCTTGCGGCACTGAGAAAAGTATAAATCAATAAAAATAAAAAAAAAAGACTAAAAAAAGTTATGGCTTTCAGAACATGGCGACACAAAACAATTTTTTTTAACAAGACATAAAAAAAAAGCTTAATTTTGGTATCGCCGTAAATGTATTGACCAGCAGAATAAGTCTAATTTTAAATTTTTACCACACTGTGAGAGATGTAAAAATGAAGCCTGAAAAGAATCAATAGGGGAATCAGTTTTTTCCAATTCCACCCCACAAAGAATTTTTTCTGTTTCCCAGCACATTATATGGTACTTTAAAATAGTGCCAATAGAAACTCCAACTCCTTCTGCAAAAATATAATCCTTCACACTACTCCATTGACCGCACAATAAAAAAAAAAATTATGGTTCTTGTAAAGAAGGGAGTCTAAAACAAAAAATGGCTGCGGCGCCAATTTGTCTAAAATGAAATGTGCCAAAATTTGGCATTTTTTTCAAAACAATCTAGTTGCAGACACAGGGCAATTTATTAAGATTGGCGTTTCATACGCCATTCTTAAAGCATACCTCCAATGACCTAAAATTCATTTTTGCACAGCTGAATAGAGCCTTTCACTACAATTTCAACTATACATATATTATGCAGATAGCTACTTCCTAGCCCAAGATCCAGCCATTATATATGTCAGAGACTCAAGGTATGTTCACACGCTTAGCAAAAAACTTCTGAAAATACGGAGCTGTTTATCTATATTCTGATCGGTAGCCACTGTCCAGGGTGCTGAAACAGTTACTGCCGATCGTTTAACTCTTTTAGCACCCTGGACAGTGACTATTTACTGAGGTCGCCTAGCAACGCTCCCGCAATTACGGGTGCACACACGTATCCACCCGTAATTACGGGAGCCCCATAGACTTCTATGGGCTGCCCGTGCCGTAATTACGGCATGAAATAGGACATGTTCTATCTTTTTCAACGTCACGGGCACCTTCCCGTAACCATACGGGGAGGTACCCGTGGCCAATAGAATTCTATGGGCCCGTAATTACGGGAGTTTTTACGGTCGTGTGAATGGGGCCTTACAAAGTAGTAAGGTTCAGACTGTAAAATCTCAACTGTGCCAGAGGCTGCCGACTCAGTCATTTCAATGTTCTATTTATTCTACAGCTACATAATCACTTACTCTTAATGTGTGTCCACAGCAACACTCCCCACTGCAACAACCTTTGTAACATGGATTATTAGAAATATTGATCGCTTTCCTCACAGGTGTCCTCAACTTAACCCATTAAAGGCTATGTAAACCTTTAAACACTTTTTTTTTTAAAGAAAATAAAGTATTAGGTAAAAAAAAAAAAAAACTATCCGTGCCCCACATTAACAGTGTTTTAGACAGTTTTTGCGCCTCACTACACAACTGGGTGTGGCTTAGCGGAAACACAGAGTGACAAAATTAGACAAATTGCAACAAGTTTTTGGGCTTGTCCACACATAACGGAATTGCTGCAGAAAATGTCTGCAGCAAGTCCGCAGAAGCTAGCAGCAATTCCGTTACATGAGGACAAGCCCTTTGTCCCAACATTATCTAACGTAATCCAACCAAGAAGCACAGTAAAGAGAGAGTAAAGTGTCTAACGTGTTTAGTAAGATGCACCATATTTATCATGAAGGATTTATGAAGCGGATTTCGGCACGGATTCCATGACAAATCCCACGACAATCAGTATCGCATGCTTGTGAATGTGATTTCCGTAAACCAATACACATGCTGCGGAATATTTCCACAAACATTTTTGTCTGCAGGGAGAAAAAAAATTAAAATCAGCTGTGAAAATAACTAGCGTGCTATTTATTTCCGCACAGAAAATTTGATTAGCCCTATTGAATGACAATTGGGCTTATCCTCGTGATGATCGGCCGCGGATTATGTAAAAATTTATGTCAGATTTGCAATATGCAAACAAGAAACCTGGGAACTCCATGGGAGTCCATACTGTGGTACAATAGGGCACTTTGTGAACTTCCACATGTCTTAGTGCATACAGAACAGCCGAGTACACGAGGCCTTAGGCCTCATTCACACGGCAGGGTTTCCCGGCCGGGTGCCGGCCGTTCATAAATCGGCCGGCACCCGGCTGCATTAGGAATGATAGACCCCTAATGGGGCTATTCACACGACCGATTTTTTGACGGCCGGAAAATCCGGCCGTCAAAAAATAGGACATGCTCTATCTTTGCCCGGGCACCCGGCCGCCCGGCTCCCATACAAGTCTATGGGGCCGGGTATTACACGGCCATCACCGGAATGTGTTCCGAGTGATGGCCGGGTTTCCCGGCGCTTGCGCTCTATCTCCTCCTCCTCACAGCGCAGAGTGCATGTGAGGAGGAGGAGTTGATGCCATTCTGACGAATGGCATCGCTGTACACTGTGTTGCAGGGCCGGGGTGTACAGCAGGTGGAAGGGAGCGCTGCGCTGGCTCCCTTCCCCTGCTTGTTAAAAGCACCCTGGCTCGGCGACACCTTCAATGGCGCCGCTAGTAGTAGTAGCAGCAGCTGCTGCTGCTGCGGCTGCTACTACTGTAGCGACACCACTATAGCAGAGCAGGGAGGTATCTCCCCGCTCTGCTATGTGCTAGCCGCACTTTAGCTCCTTGAAGGAGCGGAATCCCCGTGTTTTCGGGGATTCCGCTCCTGGACAGAGCGCTTGATGTCTCTGTCCATATCTGGGCAGTGACATCAGGGGAAACTCCTGAAGCGGAATCCCCGAACACATGG
Organism: Rhinoderma darwinii; assembly: GCF_050947455.1. Classification (NCBI taxonomy): domain Eukaryota; kingdom Metazoa; phylum Chordata; class Amphibia; order Anura; family Rhinodermatidae; genus Rhinoderma; species Rhinoderma darwinii. The sequence goes on from NC_134689.1 coordinate 127,467,971, forward strand.
GGATTCCCCTTCAGGAGCTGCCGCTGATGTCACTGTCCGGATCTGCCCGGCCCGGCACGGATGCATAACTTTATGCAAACCGGCCGGGCAAAATGGCCGATTTTACCGGCCGACACTCGGGCTCGGGAACGACCCGGTCGTGTGAATCCCGCCTTAGGCCGGGTATCCACGGGTCGGATACACTGCGTAACAATTACTCAGCGTATCCGACCTATAACCCGCAGCACCTTCCGTCCGAAAACTCGCACCGAATTGTGGTGCAGTTTTTCGTACGGAATTTCTGCTGCATAAAAAAAAAAAAAAAAAGCACTCATACTTACCCCCTCCCTTTTTTGACGTCCGCTCCAGCCTCCTACGATGACGTTGCAGACCATGTGACACTGTAATTAGCTGCAGCGGTCACATGGGATGAAAAGTCATTCCAGGAGGCCGGACAGCGTTCTGGGTAAGTATGATTTTTTTTCCCAGAGTTGCGATTACGCCGCAAAAGTCGCAACACATGGCTTTCTGTTGCGGGTTTTGCATCCCCATTGAATTCAATGAGGAAAACCTGCAACAAAAAATAAGAAAAGACGCAGCATAAATTGACATGCTGCGGAATTAAATTCTGCACCGCAAGTCAATGTATGAACGTTTACGCTGCGTTTTTTTCCCAGCATCATGGCCATGAGATTAACTAAATCTCATCGACTTTGCTGCTACTGTAAATGCTGCAGAATCTTCACACAGAATTCCGTTGCAGAAATCCAGTAGAGTTTTCGCTACCTTGGAAACCGACTTTAAAGGGGCTTTACCAGCATCATAAGTTATCCCCGATCCACAGAATAGGTGATTTTCTGACAGCTGGGGGCCCCACCATTGGAAACCCCAACAATGGTGAGAACGAGGTTCCCAAACCCCCAGATTCTCCTCACTGCACCCCCCTGCAATGATGAGCTTGAATGGAGCGGCGGTCGAGAACGCTCCATTCACTGTCTATGAGAACTATGGAAACAGCCGAGCACTGTACTCGGCTGTTTCTGACACTCCCATAGACTTTGAATGGAACGTCAGCAGGCATGCTCAGCCACCACTTCTTTCAATGTTCACCTCGTTGTGGTCGAGCTGTGAGGATCTGGGGGTACTCAGGATCGGTGGGGGTCCCAAGAATCAGAAAATGATCACCTCTCCTGTGGAGAGGTGATAATTTATGATTTTGGGAAAACCCTCATTAGATGTATGTTGGCCGAACCGATTTCCTTTTGTTCATTATTAGATAAGCTGCTGCCAGAGGAGCCTGTCAGGGGCTCTCTCCCTGAAAACGCATAGACGCTCGCCCGAGCGTGTATGGGGGAGTCGGGAGGAATAGCTGTCGACCGAGCGACCGTTCGACTGACAGCTATCTAAAATGTATGGCCAGCCTTACTGTTGGATCTCTACTGCTTGCAATGACAACGACAACCTCTTTCGATCTACCCTTTTAGGATCTAATGCAAATTATATTGAGAAGAAGCGATCAAAAGATTAAAGTAAAACATTTCGGTCATGATCACTATGGTAATTACTCCTTGTAATGCAAGTCTCAAGGAGTAGAGCGCAGATACGGGGACGTTACTTGTTACCCTGGAGTATTATTACACAGTTGTGCAGTCTGAAAGCCGACACTTGTACTAGTGATCTGTCAGGCTTGTGAGGATAGTGAACTGCTGAGACTTGTCAGTGTAAGTGCTGAGGTGGCAGAGTGACACATTGTCAGGTGACAATGGGGAAGACAAACACTGGTAATACTGCATTCTCTCCCAGCACAAGTTCTATAGAAAGACAGCGTAGCAGAGCGGAGTTTTTCCATTTGACATAGCTCACTGAGATACCAGCATGAACACGTCACCTGTGGTCTAGTAAAGGACTGCAGCGAATCCCAATTTCGGGCATAATCATTTTGTCAATTGATCCCGGGAATGTTTTTCTTGCTATACTATGAAAAAGTTTGCACTAAGCGCCCACTAGTAAAAACCCTGTACGTAAACAAAGCAGGTGGAATGCCCTCCCGTCCCCCGGTCACATGACCATAGTATCTAAAAGCTCCTGCCTGTACACATAGAACCCTAGAGACTTTGGTGCTTATGCTGCAATGTTTACCAGCAGGGGCCCTAAAAATGATGACCACCTGAAAACAGACAACAGCTGAAATGACAAAGTCCGCTCTGCTACACCTGTATATAAGACAATAGATTGACAGGCACGGTCACTATAGATTGTATAGTGTGCACGGTCACATACACACCACAGTGTACACTATGAGATTTGGCACTGCCACTAATATGCATTGTCAGACTTGTCACTGCCACTATAGCATGTAATAGCAAAGTACACTGTTAGAGCTGGCACTGCCACACCTGTACTAGTTCGTACTCCAAAACAACAAATAGCCGCCCATACCGGCAGCCCTGCAACTTTCTCACCTCTTCGGTGGCAGTGGGGCAAAAGTAGACGACAACAAGCGTAGTAACAACATTCATGACCAGTCCGACCATGGTGATAGTGTTGGGTGCCAGCCATAGGGGCACCTTCTCCACCAGCCAGTTCCAATAGACCTGCATTAAGGGCTCCAGCAGGGAGCAGCCGGCCACGCTGTACTTGTGCTCCTCCAGCCGTTTCAGCTGCAGGGCCGTGAGGGGCTCCGGCACACACAGGACACCGGCCATCCTCTCCTGCCTGCTTGCCTGCCAGTCCGGTGCCTCTTCCTGCCTGGAGAGAACGCCTTCCGTCCCTGCAGGCTCAGGGGGGCCGGACCAGAGCTCTTCACTCCGGAAGAACAGCCGCCCTGGATACTACAGGGAGCTACATGTACATCCCCGGGAATATCAGCGGCTGTGTTTGCGTCAGTCACGAGTGCAGCAGCAGTGGAGCTGTGTATATAGTCACCAGTAATAGAAGCCCCGGAGCTGACCTCTTCTGACTGCTTGTTTACTATGCTATGCCATTTTTGTTTTATCTCTTTCTGGGACGGCTCCAGCCAAGTTGACGCATCATGTTAGACATCGGGGCAGTTTTCTTATGCGCCAGAATTGTGGCTCAAATTGCACCAGATTTAGGGTATGTTCACACAAAGTGTAAAAACTGCAGATTTTCAGAAACGGATATCATTGCGGAAAATCCGCAGCATTTACAGTAGCAGCAGAGTGGATGAGATTTGAACTAATCTCATCCACACACTGCGGAATAATTCCACCAAAAAAACGTTCATAAATTAACCCGCAGTGCGGTTTTTTAATCCACAGCTCGTCAATTTATGCTGCAGAATCGCTGCTCCATTGTTGCCGGTTTTCTCCTTTGAATTCAATGGGGAGGTAAAACCCGCAGCAAATAGCAAATGTTGTGATTTTTGTGGCGAAAAAGCTGCAATTCTGCCGACAAAATCTCAAGTCAGGAAAAACAACAACATTTGTTTTGTATAAAATTAATAAAAAGGTTAATACCACCCGGGCATTGTCATAGTGACGCGTTCTACGTCCATGCCGGCCTCCTGGGATGACGTTTCATCCCATATGACTGCTGCAGCCAATCAGGCTGCAGCATCATCCCAGGAGGCCTGAACAGATAACAGAGGGATGCATCGCTATGAGAACGGGGTAAGTATTAAAGGGTAACTAAACGTTTGACAAACTTCTGACATGTCATAGTGACATGTCAGAAGTTTGGATTGGTGGGGGTCCGAGCACTGAGACCCCCACCAACTGCTAGAACGAAGCAGCTGAAGCGCTCATGTGAACGCTCAGCCGCTTCAAGTCTGTTCGGCTTTTTCCGGAAATAAATGTGTCTGTGTACGGACTCAATAGAAAGTCTATGAGCCCGTACTCCGATACATCGGCTTTCCAGAAAAAGCCGAACAGACATGAAGTGGCTGAGCGCTCACACAAACGCTTCAGCTGCTTCATTCTAGTGATTGGCGGGGGTCTCAGTGTTCGGACCTCCACCAATCCAAACTTCTGACGTGTCAGAAGTTTGTTAAACGTTTAGCTACACTTTAATTTTTTTCCAGCAGTGTTTCCGAAGCAGAAATTCCACTAGAAAATCTGCGGTTTTTCTGGCGGAATTCCCTGCGGGTTCCAGGACAGATATACTGTGTACGTCTATGCAGCATATCCGCTCTGTGTGAACATGGCCTTATTATGTGTTAGACACTTTTGTGCCTCACTAGACAGTTTAGAAAAGTGTCTAGAAAAGGAGCATGGCTAAGTAGAGTCCTAAAATGCGCTAGATTTATTAATGGCATGTGCCACAATTTTTTCACAATAAACTGGAGTAAAATAAGCCAGCCAAGCGGTGGCGTAAACAAGACAAAAGTGTCTAACATGTCAAGCAAGATGCACCAAATCTTACGCCACTGAGATTAATTTGCATCTTCTGCCTACCGGGTTTAAATTTAAGATGGTAAAAATAGCACATGCCAAAAAACCATGCCATTAATAAATGTGGCGCATTGTACCATTCCTCTTATCGCTTATCCACGCCCCTTTTTCTAGTCACTTTTCAAAACTGTTTAGGAAGACACAAAAAGTGTCTAAAATACAGAATAAATTTGGTGCACAACATTTATGTTTTTTTGGCACAATTCTTGTTGTGTGACATTTAAAGATTATTAAATTGACCAAAGTGGTAAATGAGGTACTGTTATATTTGAGTAATACAGAGCAGTCAAAATCACTACATTGACTGTCATATACATACACCGTGTTCCAAATTATTATGCACATTGGATTTAAGTGTCATAAACATTTAATTATTAGTTTTTCAATTCAACTCATGGATGGTATTGTGTCTTAGGGTATGTGCACACAAACTAATTACGTCTGTAATTGACGGACGTATTTCGGCCGGAAGTCCCGGACCGAACTCAGTGCAGGGAGCCGGGCTCCTAGCATCGTAGTTATGTACGATGCTAGGAGTCCCTGCCTCTCTGCAGGACAACTGTCCCGTACTGTAATCGTGTTTTCAGTACGGGACAGTAGTTCCACGGAGAGGCAGGGACTCCTAGCATCGTACATAACTATGATGCTAGGAGCCCGGCTCCCTGCACTGAGTTCGGTCCGGTACTTGCGACCGAAATACGTCCGTCAATTACGGACGTAATTAGTGTGTGTGCACATACCCTTAGGGCTCTTTGGATCATTGTAATCAATCTCAGACACCTGTGATAATTAGTTTGCCAGGTGTGCCCAATAAAAGGAAAACTACTTAAGGACGACGTTCCACATTATTAAGCAGGCCACAGGTTTCAAGCAATATGGGAAAGAAAAAGGATCTCTCTGCTGCCGAAAAGCGTGAAATAGTGCAATACCTTGGACAAGGTATGAAAACATTGGATATTTCAAGAAAACTTAAGCGTGATCATCGTACTGTGAAAAGATTTGTGGCTGATTCAGAGCACAGACAGGTTCGTTCAGATAAAGGCATAATGAGGAAGGTTTCTGCCAGACAAATTAATAGGATTAGGAGAGCAGCTGCTAAAATGCCATTGCAAAGCAGCAAACAGGTATTTGAAGCCGCTGGTGCCTCTGAAGTCCCGCGAACCTCAAGGTGTAGGATCCTCCAGAGGTTTGCAAGTGTGCATAAAGCTATTATTCGGCCACCCCTAAACAATGCTCACAAGCAGAAACGGTTGCAGTGGGCTCAGAAATACATGAAGACTAATTTTCAAACCGTGTTGTTTACTGATGAGTGCCGTGCAACCCTGAATGGTCCAGATGGATGGAGTAGTGGATGGTTGGTGAATGGCCACCATGTCCCAACAAGGCTGCGACGTCAGCAAGGAGGTGGGGGAGTCATGTTTTGGGCTGGAATCATGGGGAGAGAGCTGGTAGGCCCCTTTAGGGTCCCTGACGGTGTAAAAATGACCTCTGCAAAGTACGTAGAGTTTATGACTTGGTACAAAAAGAAGAACCGTGCCTTCCGTAGCAAAATTATCTTCATGCATGACAATGCACCATCTCATGCTGCAAATAATACCTCTGTGTCATTGTCTGCTATGGGCATAAAAGGAGAGAAACTCATGGTGTGGCCCCCATGTTCCCCTGACCTCAACCCTATTGAGAACCTTTGGAGCATCCTCAAGCAAAATATCTATGAGGGTGGGAGGCAGTTCACATCAAAACAGAAGCTCTGGGAGGCTATTCTGACATCCTGCAAAGACATTCAAGCAGAAACTGTCCAAATACTCACACATTCAATGGATGCAAGAATTGTGAAGGTGATATCAAAGAAGGGGTACTATGTTAACATGTAACTTGGCCTGTTAAGTTTTTTTTGATTGAAAGAGCTTTTGATTTCTGTAAATATGACCTCCTGATGCTGCAAATTCAACAAATGACCATTTTAGTTCTCTTTACAACCTTTAAAATGTTTTGATCTCTGTTGTGCATAATAATTTGAAACAGTGCATTTGAGTTTTTAAGTTCTAAAAAAAAATCTGTTATCATTAGGAGATTTGTTCAATAAAATTTGCATTATACTCCAACGGTTGATGGCTTGAAGATTATACTGACTGTCATTTGCATCGACTATTTAGAAAGATAACATTTGCATAATAATTTGGAACGCAGTGTATACTTGGAGAGTCTGGGGTTATCCTCTGGCCAGTGGAGCTGAATACCAGAAGCGATTTTCAGTACATAAAGAAGTTACTTATTTGGAGGGACACTTTTCATATTATTTTTTTTAAAAGGCTTTATTTTCATAAATAAATCCTCACAAGACAAAAAGGCAATATGTATAGCCAAATAAAATTCTCACTTGCCTTGTACCAGCATTGAAAGCATACGCACACCATACAGCCTTCCAGCAGATTTACAAACAAACACAGATGTGTCCCTCTTCCTCGACCCCAAAGCAGGATGCACAGCAACCACAGTCCTTCAAATCAGACAGACAAAATGATGTATCCGTGGACTCTGGACTTCCAGACCATAATAACTTTTTGTGGACAGAAAAGTAAAAAGCAAAATAATTTCTTGTCATAAAAGCCCTGTATGATACCATCAATAATCCCCAAAAGACATACCTCTAGGTTATATCTTCAATGCTTCATCAATGAGGGTTCAAACGCTGGGCTCCACTCTGATGCCTACAATTGCAATACAGCCCCATTCAAGAGGAGGTGAAAAGCTTTGTGTACCACTTAGGCAGTTGGCACATTTTAAGACACACCCTTTTTCAGCTATGCCACATCCCTTTTCTAGACACTTGAAAAGTGTTAGTGAGGCGCAAACATCTTTTTGGCACAAATCAATAATACATTTGTCTAAATTTATTTTGTGATAGCAGAGTTAAAGAGGCTCTGTCACCACATTATAAATGCCCTATCTTCTACATAATGTGATAGGCGCTGTAATGTAGATTACAGTAGTGTTTTTTATTTAGAAAGACTATCATTTTTGACGGAGTTACAACCTATTTTAGCTTTATGCTAATGAGTTTCTTAATGCGTGTTTTACTTTTTGACCAAGTGGGCGTTGTGCAGAGAAGTGTATGACGCTGACCAATCAGCGTCATACACTTCTCTCCATTCATTTACACAGCACACAGTGATCTTACTAGATCACTATGTGCAGCCACATACACACACACTAACGTTACTGAAGTGTCCTGAGAGTTAATAGACATCACTACCAACCAGGACGTGATGTCTATTCAGAATCCTGACACTTCGCTAACGTTTGTGTGTGATTTACAGCACAGCACATCGAGATCACGCTGGGCTGTCATTTACAGCATAATCTCGCGAGATTACACTTGAAGTGCTGTAAATCACACACAAACGTTAGCGAAGTGTCGGGATTGTGAATAGACATCACGTCCTGGTTTGTAGTGATTTCTATTAACTCTCAGGACACTTCAGTAACGTTAGTATGTGTGTATGTGGCTGCACATAGTGATCTAGTAAGATCACTGTGTGCTGTGTAAATGAATGGAGAGAAGTGTATGATGCAGATTGGTCAGCGTCATACATTTCTCTCCACAACGCCCACTTGGTCAAAAAGTAAAACACGCCCAGTTTGGCATTAAGAAACTCATTAGCATAAAGCTAAAATAGGTCATAACTCCGTCAAAAATTATAGTTTTTCTAAATAAAAAACACTGCTGTAATCTACATTACAGCGCCGATCTCATTATGTAGGGGATAGGCCACTTATAATGTGGTGACAGAGCCACTTTAATGTGTTCATGTCATCACATATACAGGGTTACATCAGTTAAAGTAAACATGTTTATTGAGTTAGACTAAAGCATGGTACTATCCAGGGTGCTGAAAGAGTTACCGCCGATCAGTGCAGTCCATTAACTCTTTCAGCACCCTGTACAGTACCATGCTCGCCGCACGGAAACGGAAACACGGAGTGCCCACGGCCGCTAAAACGGCCACACGGATCCGTCACAAATGTCCGTGAAAAATGTGTCGGAAGTGTGCACGAGGCCTTACTGTGTTAATGCTGATTGGATAAATTCCTAATAGCTAATAAAAGTTTAGAATGTGTTGTTGCTTTGAGTCCTGCTATGTTAGTAAGGAAGCATACAATGGGTATAAATAAAGTTACAGGGCGTTGGCTCTTCAGAGCAGGCACTTTGACAAAATATCAGCTTGTCTCTTTGTTAAAACTCTGCAGCGTGCTGAACAATTTGGTATCTCTGACCGACCTGGATTTCGATAGCCGTTGCCCATCACCTATAAGGAGGAATACGCTAACAAACTTGGTGGAGAATGCGGGTAAAAGTGACGTCTTACTTACTTACTGACAAAAAGCGACCGGACGGCCGACACTGAGCAATACACAAGACCGCGTTAAGTATGAACCCTTGTTTCTTACGTGCTATTGCACTTTGACGCCCGATCTAAGTACGGTACTAGTGACTACAACCACCTGCCCACCCGCTCAGTCAGATGAATAGGGATCTCTGTGATGTGCCTTTCGGAGGTTCGTAAGGTCCTGTTCACACAGAGTTTTTTGGTGCATTTATTGACGTGGAAACCACGCCAAAAAACGTCTGAAAACACCTCCCACTGATTTTAATTGGAGACGGAGGCGTTTTTCTCCGCGAGTGGAAAATAACACTCAAGGGGAAAAGAAGCGACATGGGAAATATTGAGGCATTTTTCGCCTTAAAACCCAATTGAAATAAATGGGACACAGAGAAATACACCGCAACCGACTCATTTTTTTCCTTTGCCTGTTGAAGAAAGAGGTAAAAAAAAGCCGCAAAAGAAGCGTAAAAAAACGTGTATGGTGCAAAATCACTTAAAAAAAAAGGAGCTGATTTTTCCAGGCAGATTTTCTGCCTGTAGAAAAACTCAGTGTGAACTAGGTCTAACAGATGTGTATGTGTAGTGTTTTGTTTAACAGGTTCCCGACCGCTGGCCGTATTTATACGGCCAGCGGTCAGGGTCTCTGAAGTCCGCCGTATAGACTATTTACGGCGGCACTTCAGAGACTGTGCACGCGCGATCGCGTGCACACAGCTCTGTGCCCTGGCTGTTGCTAACAGCCATGGGCACTGGGCAGAATGTCAGGGGTCAATCTTTTGGCCCCTGAACATGTGATCGCTGTGACAACCAATCACAGCGATCACATGCATTTCTGCATAGAAAACAGTGTGCACGCGATCGCGTGCACACAGCCCTGTGCCCACGCTGTTACCAACAGCTCTGGGCACTGGGCAGAGTATCAGGGACCAATCTGATGGTCCCTGAACATGTGGTCGCTGTGAAAACCTATCACAGCGACCACATTTGTTTTATTTTGACTTTTCTGGCAGTAAATCTCCTGCCTCTTTTCTTCTCCTCAAACATTGTTTCAGTTTGAGGAGAAGAAGAGACTCGGGAGAACTGCTGCCAGAAGATTACAGTTACAGTTACACAAAAAATACAGTTACACTCATTCTCTGTATAGATAGATTTCTATCTATCTATACAATCTATCTATCCATCTATCTTTTTTTCTATATATCTACCTTTATATCTTTTATTCTATTAGAATAGGCAGGTAGGGAGTATATAATTATATATATATCCACATATATATAATATATATAGCAATAGCGGTTTATTTTTTTGTTAGCGGTAGTGTAGATATATATAGCAGTTTGTGTGTTTTATTAAAAAAAATAAAAAATTTGTTTAGTTAGTGTTAGTTACGTTATGGCGAGGAAGTTGTTTAGCGCCGAGGAGGCATACGCCATGCTGTGGTCTGAGTCGGAGACCGCATCAGAGATGGCGTCCGAGATGGAACCTGTTTTAGGTAGTGACGATGACAGAGTCACTTCAGGTTCATCTTCAGGGGACGTTGTCCCTGATGCAGTTGAAACTGCAGAACTTGAAAGCGCAGGGCCAAGTAGCGCTGTAGCACGGGACAGCCTGGTCCCTTCAGTCCAGGCTCTTGTATGGGCACCTGCCCCATCTTTTGGGCCTAGAATCCACGGATTTACTGCCACTCCTGGCATAACCGTGGACAATACAAATTTTGTCCAAATGGATTACTTCCATTTATTTATAACGGACGACATCCTAAATCAGATTGTCCACGAAACAAATTTATATGCCACTCAATATATAAGGCAGAAACCTTCATCCACCCATGCCAGAGATTGGACGCCCACCAATTTGCTGGAATTAAAAATTTTTTTGGGGCTCACCCTAAATATGGGTATTGTCAAAAAGCCCTCCATTAGGTCTTACTGGTCAACAAGACCCGCCCAAGCCACCCCAGTATATTCTGCAGTAATGCCCAGGTCTCGTTATGAGACAATAATGAGGTTCCTCCACTTCAATGACAACGCACAGGCCCCCCCAAGTACCGATGCAAACCGGGATCGGTTGTTCAAAATAAGACCGCTAATAAATTCCCTGAATAATTTATTTCTGCAACTCTACACCCCTGAGCAGAATGTAAGTGTGGACGAATCCCTCCTCAACTTTCATGGCAGACTTAGCTTTCGCCAATATCTACCTTCAAAAAGGGCAAGATATGGCGTTAAGCTCTACAAATTGTGTGAAAGCGGGTCAGGATATACCACCGCCTCCAGGATTTATGAAGGGCGGGACCGCTCAATAAATGTTCCTGGATGCCCCCCTGATCTTTCCACCAGCAGTAAGATCGTGTGGGAGATAATGCAGCCTCTGCTTCACAAGGGGTACCACCTGTACTGTGATAATTTTTATTCGAGTGTGCCCCTGTTTAGGCATTTGCATGCTGCAAGGACTGGGGCATGTGGTACCATGCGCAAAAACAGAATTGGTTTTCCACAGCAATTAGTGGGGAAGCGCATGGTAAAGGGGGACTCCTGTGCTTATGCATCTGAAGAATTGCTGGCGGTCAAGTTCAGGGATCGCAAAGATGTGTATGTGCTAAGCACGATTCATACCGCAGGAACAGTGGCAGTGAGGGAAAGGGGGGCAACATCGGACAAGCACAAACCAGTGAGCGTGTCTGAATATAACAAGTACATGGGGGGTGGATTTAAGCGACCAGGTTTTACAGCCCTATTTAGTAAAACGCAAAACTAAAACCTGGTACAAAAAAGTGGCCATTTATTTGTTACAGGTGGCCATCCACAACTCATTTGTGCTCTACAAAAAAAGCAGAGGCAGAGACACATACCTGGATTTCCAGGAAAAAATTATTGAAGGCCTCATTTTTGATGTTCAGGACACCCGAGAATGCCCCCAGTCTGAGGATGTCACGCGACTGACTGAAAGACACTTCATCAGTCGGATTCCCCCAACACCAACCAGAAGCAACCCTCAGAAAAAGTGCCGCGTCTGCAGAAAAGACGGGCACCGCAAAGATTCCCGATATTTCTGTCCCTCATGTCCTTCGCAACCAGGCCTGTGCATTGAGCCATGTTTTAAAAAATACCACACTGTTCTGAATTATTAGATTTTAGTTAATTAGTTGAAAATATATTTGCCCTACATTACGTTTTTATTTTTCCCCTGATTTTACTCCAAGGGTGAGGGAGGGAATGGGTGGGGGGTGGATGTCATGTTTGCATATTCTCTAAAGTTCATCTGCTGGAGAGCTCCATTTGCATAAACCTGCAATTTCTTATTTTAGAAAACCCCAAAAAATAAATTCCCATTATACCCCTAGATGAATATTTTGGGATTTCTGCTTCAAGAGCAGATATTTTGGAAGTGTTATAGAAACTCTCTTGAGTTTTGTAAAACCAGCTTTGAAAAAAAGCGATTTGTGAAATAAGCTTCTTCTATCGTCCGCCCTCCTACTTCTCTATGTGATAAATAAGGCACACATATTTGGTATCCCCATGCTCAGGAGAAGTGGAAGAATGTGAAAGGAGATTAATTTTGGCCGTGGTCTATGCCGTGTGTGAAAAATGCTGGTATAAACTGACGCATTTGCAAAAAAATTGCTAATTTTATTTTGATCCATCTTATTCAAGAAACTTTCAGAAGAAAACTGGACTGTCTAAAAATATGATAAACCCCTTGAAGAATACCTTGTGGGGTCTACTTTTGTGAATGAAGTCATTTATGGGGTGATTCTAATGTTTCAGCAGCATTACGCCCCCAGAAAACAGTATGCGGCTATAAAATCAAGTGCAGAATTCCTGGACCAAAAAGCCTCCTTTTATGCCAAGCCCTGGCACATGCCCGCACAGTGAATAAGGCACACATATTTGGTATCCCCATGCACGGGAGAAGTGGAAGAATGTGAAAGGAGATGAATTTTGTCCGTGGTCTATACCGTGTGTGAAAAATACTAGCCTAAACTGACGCATTTCCTAAAAAATAGCTGTTTGTTTTTTTTTCCATCTTATTCAAGAAATTTTCAGAAGAAAACTGGACTTGCTAAAAATATGATAAACCCCTTGAAGGAAACCTTGTGGGGTCTACTTGTGCGAATGAAGTAATTTATGGGGTGATTCTAATGTTTCAGCAGCATTACGCCCCCCAGAAAACAGTATGCGGCTATAAAATCAAATGCAAAATTCCTGGACCGAAAAGGCCGAAAAGCCTCCTTTTATGCCAAGCCCTGGCACATGCCCGCACAGTGAATAAGGCACACATATTTGGTATCCCCATGCACGGGAGAAGTGGAAGAATGTGAAAGGAGATTAATTTTGTCCGTGGTCCATACCGTGTGTGAAAAATACTAGCATAAACTGACGCATTTGCTAAAAAATAGCAGATTTTTTTTTGTTCCATCTTATTCAAGAAACTTTCAGAAGAAAACTGGACTTGCTAAAAATATGATAAACCCCTTGAAGGAAACCTTGTGGGGACTACTTGTGTGAATGAAGTCATTTATGGGGTGTTTCTAATGTTTCAGCAGCATTACACCCCCAAGAAAACAGTACACTGCTATAAAATCAAATGCAGAATTAATGGACCGAAAAGGCCAAAAAGCCTCCTTTTATGCCAAGCCCTGGCACATGCCCGCACAGTGAATAAGGCACACATATTTGGTATCCCCATGCACGGGAGAAGTGGAAGAATGTGAAAGGAGATTAATTTTGTCTGTGGTCCATACCGTGTGTGAAAAATGCTAGCATAAACTGGCACAATTGCTAAATTCTTGCATTTTTTTCCAATTTTGCCCACTTTAGAGAAAAAAATAAAAATGATATATACTGACAAATGCCACTAAAACAAAGCCCTATCTGTCCTTTAAAAAGAGTGTAAAATTCAAAGATGAACTTTATTCACCTGCTGAGTTATAGTCATCTAAAGAAGCGCATAGCAAAATTGTGAAATTTGCTCTGGTCATTTAGCTGTAAAACAGCCTAGTCCTTAACCGGTTAAATGTAAACGGGGTAAAGATTGTATATTAAAAACAGTATATGATTCACCTTGTTATCCAAAGAGACAAATTCATGCAACAGGAAATAAAAGTTACATGATGATAAATTTCCATGTTGTACCTTTACCTAATCTTGGACACAGCCGGGTCTTTGATGCTGGGAGAGTATGGCGTGCTGTTGAATTATCAAGGTGTCACAAATAGGCTTTTACCGGGCTATACACGCTGCGCCTCATGACCTACACACTATCCCTCTATGTTTCACACACTGGCACCCCATTATTCATTTATTGTTATTTATGCACTTTACGCATTATTGCCCCCTTTATTTCACCCCTATTATTATCACCTGCACATACACTATTCATTTACTATTTTTTACTACACATCGCATTCACCATACGCCACTCCCCTCAAGACTAGTGGGAGTGGCTATTATTATTTAAAGAACCTGCTCACTCCCCTTCATCAGCATTTCTAACCTGTCTGTGTCCATTTGTAAGTATGGCCTTTCTCAGTGTTTTTGTGTTATATGTCCCCTTGTTTTTATCTGTTTCCTTTACCTAATCTAGCAAAGGCCCTTTAGTGTACAAGAAAAATTAAATAATAATTTGACATGTTTTCCTATGTTGGCCACCAGAGGGAGCACTTCCCAGAATGACATCAAGGTGAATCAGGCAAAGCAGCTGACCTAAATGTGGGAGGGAGACTCACCCCCTCCCTATTTTTGCCTACAAGCCAGGAAAAGGTGTCTTCAAATTGCTAAGCATTGTCCAGCTCCCATTTTGGGAGTGTTTTTGGCAGAAGCTACAGGACACACCAAAAGGCTAGGAATGATGAAAGTCAAGAGGGAAGACTCTGTGGTGAATGACTTTTCAGTTGACAGGTTCACACGGCTTGTATTTGACTCGGTTTTTGACGCATTTTACACGCCCAAAAAACACGTCAAACACTTGATTAAGCTTCCCATTTACATCAATTGGAAAGCGTGCCCTTAGTACATACAATGCAATTTTTTTACATGAGCGTTTTTTAAAAACGTGTTGTGGAAAAAAAGAAGCGTCTTGTAAATTTTGGGCCCGTAAAGCGCGCCAAATGTTCCCATAGTCAATGGGACTCCTAATTACGCAAAATGCATAAAAGAACACATAAATAAACACCTGTATTTTAAAAGGCGCTTCTCAAGAAACGCAGTGTATTTTACCTGTCTACACATCATTTGTTTTTTTGAGCACCTTGTGAGATTTTTATTTTTTATATTACTAACTTTCTTTTTTT
The DNA here is from genome assembly GCF_050947455.1 of Rhinoderma darwinii. Classification (NCBI taxonomy): domain Eukaryota; kingdom Metazoa; phylum Chordata; class Amphibia; order Anura; family Rhinodermatidae; genus Rhinoderma; species Rhinoderma darwinii. The sequence continues at coordinate 127,483,042 of NC_134689.1, forward strand.
ACTTTGCAGGTTCTGCTCGACTGTTTGGACTACATTGTAGATATGCTGGACTACTTTGATAATATAAGTTGTTTTTTTTTAAAATAATTAAATGGTTATAGTGGTTTGTGCGGGGGAGTTTCTATTGAATAAAAAAAAAATTCTGAGGGTATAATCAAACAGTGCGGTTTTGCCGCATTTTCGCCACGCAGCCGAAAACCACATTGAAAAAATTGTGCTGAAAACGCATGCGCTATTCTATGTATGTATGTTTTCGGCCGCCGGGAAAGACGCGGCAAAACTGCACTGTGTAAATACACCCTTCACACAGAGTTTTTTGCAGGTAGAAAAAAAAATATGCCTCAGAATTCCTTCAGGAATTTTGCAGCCGATTTTAAACTGCCTGCACTTTTTTTTCCGCTGTTTTCACGCCAGTTTTCGTCCATGCAAGAACCATGGGCAAAAACTCGGTGAAAAATGCCTCTGAAAAGATTTCAATGGGAGGTCAGAGGCCGAAGCTGCAAGAAAGGAAATGCCGCTTTTTTTTTCCGTGTGAGCGGTCAAAAGTCACCCAGGAAAAAACTGCCTCTGCCAACCCATTAAAATCAATGCGGGGAGATTTCTTATGGCGCTGATTCCGATGTGATTTCCGCATCACAATCAGCACCAGCAAGCTTTGTGTGAACAGGGCGTTATATCTCTGTTTTTTAATACTTTCTTACCACCTTCGTAATGGCAGTTATCTGTTTGACGACGTCCATTACTAAGGCGGGGCCAGTATAAAAGCTAGCACTAACACCCCATTATTACCCAGGTACCCACCGCCACCAGGGGTATCGGGAAGAGTCGGGTACGATTCAGTACCCGACCATCTGTAGTGACCGTCGGGCACTAGGTCGGCCGCAGGCTGGTATTATTAGGCTGGGAAGGGCCAAAAACAGTGACCTTCCCACCCTGGTAATTCTAGGCTGCGACTGCTTTTTTGTATCTGGCGGGTTATAAAAAATAGGGGGAATCCCATGTCGTTTTTGTCAATTTATTCATTAAACAAAAAAAAAAACTACGTGGGGTCCCCCCCATTTTCATAACCAGCCAGATACAATAAAACAGCCACAGCCTAGCATTACCAGTGTGAGAAGGGCTATTTTTGGCCCTTCCCTGCCTAATTCCCTGTGGCTGCCCAATGCTAGCTTTTTTACTGGCTAACACTAAGCCCCGCCTTAGTAATGGACGTTGTCAAACAGACAACTGCCAGACGACCTGAAAAACATTAAAAATTAAAGTTAGTAATATGCCGCTGCTTCTTCATTCCTTGCTTCTACTGTGAATCGCCATGTAGTTACACGGCGGTTCACAGAAGGAGCATGGAATGACGGAGTAGCGGTGCTCACCGCTGATCCTTCAAAACAGCCGTCAATCAGCTGTTTCGAAGGAACAGCGGCGAGCACCACTGCTCTATCGAGCAGCGGCAAGCACCGCTGCTCCGTCAAGCGCCCCCCCACACAAACCCCCAAAACATTCGGCTGCACCGCACACAGACCCCCCCCCCACACATAGACACTTGTTACCTGCATGTTTGTGGGGGGGCGCTCGACGGAGCAGCGGTGATCCTTCAAAACAGCCGATAAGCGGGTGTGAATGATAAGCGGTGCTCATATGCCACTGATCCTTCATAGCCGCCAATCAGCTGCTTTCAAGGAACAGCGGCGAGCAGCGTTGGTCCATCGGGCAGCGGCACGCACCACTGCTCCGTCGATCAGCGGCGAGCACCGCTGCGCCGTCGACCCCCCCCCACACACACACAAACCCCCCCAAACATGCAAACGCGCCACACATAGACCTGCAGACACAACCCCCCCCCCCGCGCACGTGCACACACACACATTTTACTTGCAGCCAGTCTTCTCCAAAATGGTGCTGACATTCCCCCTACAAACCAGCTTCTATGCTGGGTCGCTCTAAACGCCGCTTGCGCAGTACAGAGCGAGATGGCAGAAGCACAGAATGTAACGAATGGGTCCCGTTCGTTATGTCCTATGCGCTGTAGCTGCCATATTCCATCTGTGTATGTGTCGTTAAGAGACACATACACAGATGAAATAAAACATGGCAGCCCCCGGTGAATTAAGAAAGTGTTAATAAAAGAAAAACATTTTATGTGAAAAAATAAATAAAGTACATATAAAATTTTATTAAATAAAAACACTAATTAATAATAAAAAAAAATTCACGGCACCTTTCCTTTAACCACAGGAAGATTTTATGCTCCCTGTTGAATAGAAGAACCAATTTGTACATGTAATATTGTTGATTTAGACAAAGGTTATTGGGAATAAACCCATGGTTGCTTATTGCAACTCCAGTTGGAGGTGGATGGACCCACACTGCACAGAGGGTTTTAATACGGATAATAGTTTTCATCTGGATGAATCGCTGCCTGGTTGATATATCATTTGGTCAGAGAACAAAGAAAGGGATATCCGACTGCTAGATTGATCTGTGTAGTAGTTGTGAACCAGTTTCGATTAGACTTGTCTAGTGTCTGTGTGTGATGAAAGTCTAAATATAATTCCCTATTACTGGCCATAATGGGCAACGAACAGTTTCAGAGTTCAGCTGCTGATAAAGTGACTGCTGTTCAGGTGGTTCAAAACGACTCAGGCAAATCATCTTTGCGGAATCACCAGAATTTTTTTAAGAAAGCTGGCATGTCTAAGACAGGATGTCTGGATGAAGACAGGTGGGATACTGTAAATTTCGCACTGAATGTAATGGGTGGATAAAAGATAATGAATGTGAAGATGTGGTAAATGAATGGTGTAGAGTGTCTAAAAAGGTATGTGAAGGGGGATATTTGATAGGATACTATAGAGAGTGGATACCCCATGCGTCCACGCTTTTACAGCCTCTATATGACTGTATAATTACAGACCCTTTCCGTCTCGATACTCAAGCCACACAGGCTTTCCATGACCTTAAAATTGCTATAACCTCGGATCCTGCACTGTCTCCCAAATTACCACGTCCTCTTTTTACTGTTTGTTAATGAGTCTCAAGGACATGCACAATGTGTCCTCACACAAACCCATGAAGGTAAACAAAGACTTTTTGCATATTACTCCTCCCGTCTTGTTGCTTGAGGCTCACCTTCTGTGTTTGTGCAGTGGCAGCTGCTGCCACTCTGCTTGATAAATCCACAGACATTGTGCTAGGTCACACTATGACACTTATGACCCCACATGCTGTAATTGAGATATTACACAGGGCTCAAACAAAACACCTTTCCGCTGCAAGATTTACCAAGAATGAGTCTGTTCTTCTCTCCCCCTCTCATCTCACAATTAAACGATGCTCGGTTCTAAATCCAGCAACACTGCTTTCTCTTGGCTCAAAAGAGGGGATAGAGACAGAGAAGCAAAAACAGCAAGATGAGCTAATAGGAAGTTGACATTTTTTGCCAAGGGGGGAAACACAATTATTTGACTCACATGACTGCTTAGAGATAATGGAAAGTGAAACCAAAGGACTTGAAAATGTTGTTGAAATACCCATTTCTAATGTAGACTTTGAGTTTTTCGTAGATGGTTCTAGATACCACCAGAATGGAGAAGCAAAAACAGGATATGCTGTAACTACTACCAGTGAGGTAAATGTGCAGAAACCACTCCCTCCAGGCAAATCTGCTCAGAAGGCGGAGCTGATAGCGCTCACTGAAGCATGTAGACTGGCACAAGGTAAGACTGCTAATGTCCACACCGACAGCAGGTATGCCTTTGGGATCACCCATGACTTTGGGCCTATCTGTCATAGTAGAAATTTGTTGGATTCTTGGGTAAGCCAATCAAGAATGCAGAAGCAGTAGCCCTTTTATTCAAGGCTTTAGAGCTCCCAACAAAGATAGCAATACTCAAAGTACAAGCCCATACTAAACAAACTACTCCTGAGGCGGTAGGTAACAGGAGAGCTGCAGCTAAGGCGGTTACACTGCTGCCTCTGATAGAGGTAATGGTGACCCTGCCCACTGCCCCCAGCCATGGGGTGGAACTCTCTTTATTGCTTACTTTACAGAAACAAGCCCCGCAAGGGTAACACAAGGAAAGGGGGAAAGAAGGGAGTGGGACCAGATAAGGAAGGTATCTGGCGCTGTGGTTATCTAACCTATCTCCCAAGGGTTTTATATGATGACTCATCTCGCTCATGGGCCTACTCACCAGTCTAAGGAAACTATGTGCAACTTAGTCTCTACTACGTGGCTGGCCCCAGAGTTCAAGAATGCAACAACAAGGTTTGTTCAAGGGTTCCGTATATATTGGCAGAACAATATTACCATAATGTGACTGAAAGGTGACTCAAAGGTGTCCATAGCCTTTAACTCCTTAGATTCCATGGTCAATAGCGATGGCGCCATCTAAGAGGTTAGAAGGAGGGGGCGGTCCACTCCGACAGCCAATCAGCCCCACAACGACATGATCGTGGAGTGCCGATGTTTTGCATGGCAGCCTGGAAGCCTAATGAAGGCCCCCAGGTCTGCCATATTTGTACTCCTATGAAGAAACACAATATACTGTAATACATTATTATTTCAGTATATAGTGCTAGCGATTCAATGATCGCTGGTTCAAGTCCCCTAGGGTGGGGGAACTTATAAAGAAAAAAAAATAATAGTTGAATAAAGTTTTTTTTAATGTACAAAAAAAACAACTATTTTTTCCCTAAAGTATTGTTAAAAAAAATAAAAACTAACATAACTGATATTGTCGCGTCTGTAAAAGTCTGATATATTACAATATAACGTTATTTAATTCGCATGGTGACAGAATAATTCCACCATAGTAACCTAAATAATATTGCCAAGCAGTGACTGAATAATACCTCCATATAAAGTTTTAGCAATACTGACATACAATGACTGAATAATATTCCGTACAGTGATAGAATAATACTGCCATATTTTGACTGATTGGTACCATCTTACAGTGACTGAATGATAGCATCCTATCTTGACAGAATAATGCCACCATACAGTGACTGAATAATACCATGATACAATTATGTGGTTAATCATAACAAACCTGGTGAACTGAAGTACTAAAGTGTTAAAACCAACATCCCCGGGTTCTAAGGTTTTAAAACGGTTACTGTAGGTCTAGGTTAGTGGAGGCGTTAATACCAACATTCCTGGTGGTCTAGGGTCCACGTTCTCAACCAAGGAGGTGCTCGCACCTGGTTGTTATTACCATTTTGACCCCACAGTTTTTTCACAGCACGTATTTGAATTGGGCTGTGAAATAAAAAAAATGAATTTTTTTCCAATAAGATGTCATTTTTTAACAAATTTCTTATTATCACATTGAACAAAATACCCCATTTTGTTGCCCAATTTCTCCTGAGTGCAGCAATACCCCATTCATGGTGATAAATTGCCGTTTGGGTTCACGGGAGGGCTCAGAATGGAAGGAGCTCTTTGGTTTTTTTTTGAAGTTCAGATTTTGCTAAATTGTTTCTCGGGTGCTATGTCGCATTTGCAGAGCCCCAGAGATATCAGAACAAAGGAAACCCACCAGAAGTGACCCCATTTTGGAAACTACACCCCTCAAGGAATTAATTTATGGTTGTTGTTACCATTTTGACCCCACAGTTTTTTCACAGCATGTATTTCTTATTTTGACAGAATTTCTTATTTTGACAGAGAACAAAATATCCAATTTTGTTGCCCAATTTCTCCAAAGTGCGAGAATACCCCATTTGTGGAGATAAATTGCCGTTTGGGCCCATGGGAGGACTCAGAAGGGAAGGACCACCATTTGGCCTACTGGAGCTTTTCTGCTGATAAGTCATGTATGCAGAAGCCCTGAGGTACCAGTATGGTTGAAACCCCGAAGAAGTGACCCCATTTTAAAAACTAAACCCCTTAAGGCATTTATCTAAAGGTGTAGTGAGCATTTTGACCCCACAGTTATTGTGTAAAAGGTAATGCGCAACAGATGCTGCAGAGTGAGGTTTGACATTTTCTATACATATATGCCATTTCAGTGTCCGATATACACCCCATAAATTGTAATGTGGGTTCTCCCAGGTACAGCAATACCCTACATGTGGCTGTTATCTGCTGCCTGGGCACACGGCAGGGCTCAGAAGGGAAGGACCACCATTTGGCCTACTGGAGCTTTTCTTGTGCTAAGTCATGTATGCAGAACCCCTGAGGTACCAATACAGTTGAAACCCCTGAGAAGTGATCCCATTTTAAGAAATACACCCTTAAAGTATTAATCTAGAGGTGTAGTGAGCATTTTGATCCCACAGTTATTGTATAAAAGGTAATGTGCAGCAGATGGTGCAGAGTGAGATTTGCAATTTTCTATACATATATGCCATTTCAGTGTCCGATATATTGTGCCCAGCATGTGCCACTGGAGACATACACCCCATAAATTGTAATGTGGGTTCACCTGGGTATGGCAATACCCTACATGTGGCTGTTATCTGCTGCCTGGGCACACGGCAGGGATCAGAAGGGAAAGATGTGGGGGATAAGCTGTACGAAGTGCATCAGGGTAAACTAAAAATCAAGGGATGTATGGTAAATTTTAAAACAATCTTTTATACAGAGCCCTGTTTTTTCGGAACAGGTGTCACATTGATTTGTTGTGCCCTTCCTTATCCCCCTCTTATAGCAGACTCTGCACCTCCTTTGAATATTTTCCTTCCCACCAGTTTGGGGAACTTCTCCTGGAAAGTGTTGCCCTGGTACTATGCGTGTAGCCTGGATTCCAGAAGTACTGGGTGCCCCCCCTTCCTGGTCCCTAAAAAATAGGTTCTTTATAACCACCTCTTGAAATTCCAGGAAGGTTCCCCTCTGGCCTGCACATCGATGTAGCATGTACGCTTTGTACAATGCCATCTGTACGATGTGCACGGCCAGCTTCTTATACCACACACTCGATTTCCGCATGGTGCTGTAGGGCTTCAGGACTTGATCTGACAAGTCCACCCCTCCTATGTACCTATTGTAGTCCAGGATGCAGTGTGGTTTGGGGGTCTCTGTACCGGTATCTCGCCTGGGTAGATGGGTACTGGTGTGGCCATGTATTGTTGTCAATACAAGAACATCTCTCTTGTCCTTGTAGTTGACACACAATATGTTGCTGCTAGAATGTGCCCTGCTCTCACCCCTTCTGAGTGTTTGCGCAAGCAGTGTCTTAGGGAGGCCTCTCAGATTTTTTCTAGCAGTGCCGCATGCCACAGTACTTCTGGAAGCGAGGCACTTGAAGAGTGGGACGCTGGTATAAAAATTATCCAGGTAGAGATGGTAAACCTGGTCCAGCAGTGGGTGCACCAAATCCCACACAATTTTGGCGTTAAGTCCCAGTAAGGTGGGGCATTCTGGGGGCCTATACAGGTGTCCTTCCCTTCATATATCCTAAATTTGTATACCCTGATGCACTCTCGCACAGCTTATACATCTTCACGCCATACCTTGCCCTCTTACTCGGCAGGTACTGGCGGAATTGAAGCCTCCTTTAAAATGTACCAGGGACTCATCAATAGAAATACACTTCTCGGGGGTGTATGCTTGGGCAAACCGGGCACTGAAATGGTCTAATAGGGGTCTCAGTTTATATAAATGGTCAAAACTGGGGTCATCTCGGGGTGGGCACTGCTCATTATCAGTATAATGTAGGAAGCAAAGTATTACCTCATAACCCTTCCTGGACATGGCCATGCGGTACATTGGGGTGTGGTATAAGATGTCTGTGCTCCAGTAGGTCCTAATGGATGGCTTTTTCAGAAGCCCCATGTTCAAGAGCAGTCCCCAACTCTACTGCATCTGTAGGAGTCCACCTGTGGGATTGGCCATAAAATGGTGTGGGGTTCTTTGTTATATACTGTTGGACATATAAATTTGTCTGGGACACCATAAGCTCTATAAACTCATCCGTGAAAAAGTCCATCTCACTGAGCCCTGCTGTGTTAAATTTGATCCCTGGGCTGCCCGTTTACTCAGGGATTTGGGGTTCATAATTGTCTGGTGTGGGCGTCCAAATGGGGTCACTTCACTCGGGAGTATCAATTGTTGTGGGTCACTTCTCTCAGGGATTTCAACTATGGTGGTAGTCCTGGTGCGTCTCCTAGGGGGTCCCTCCTCTTCATCACTGGATGAGGAGGTCGACAAATAAAACAGAGTCTCATCATCCGACGAGTCTGTGTTGAAGGCAAGGAATGAATACGCCTCTTCGCAGTAAATGTCCGTTGGGACATGTTTGTTGTGCTTAAACTCGTACAAAATGTATATACAGCAGAAAAGAAAAAAAAATTCCCTAACTGGGAGCAATAGGCTGCTACCTAAACTAGCACAAAAGCGTGTTTTGTTTTTTGTTTTGTTTTTAGAGAACAAGTGGACTTCCCTGACACTAAAACTAACTAGGGCGAGGGTTCCTAACACTAAACCTAACTAGATTTTATGTGAACTTCCCTAACGCTAAACCTAACTACGGCGATGATTCCCTGACACTAAACCTATCTAGATTATTCCGAGTTTACCTGACACTAAACCTAACTAGATTATTCTGAACTTCCCTGACGCTAAACCTAACTACGGTGATGGGTGCCTGACTCTAAACCTAACTAGATTTTAAGTGAACTTCCCTGACGCTAAACCTAACTACGGTGATGGATCCCTAACACTAAACCTAACTAGGGTGACGAATTCCTGTCGCTAAGTTCACTGACGCTATACCTAACTACGCTTTTTGACGGTTCTCTGACAATAACTAACCCTAATACTAAACACAGCAGCTAAATTGTCCAAATTGGCTAAACTAACTATTTTTTTATTTTTTTGTTTATATATTTTATATAGAAAAAAAGGAAAAAATAATCCTCAGGGACCAAGAAATTTGGTCCTGAAGACTGAGAAGCGGTCAGTGATAGGAGATCACTGATCAAAAACATTGGGGTAACACAAGGGGGAAGGGAGCAGGAATAGGTAGTGGATGGGGAGGTGGGAAGAAAAAAATTTGCTTTTTGTAACTTTTTTCACTTCTTCGCTCTGAACGCCTCGCTAACTCCAACAGAGACGTTTAGGGCAGATGCAGCAGGATATGATGTCAGGGAGAGGAAGTGAAAAGACTGATCACCGCTATTGGTTAGTTAGTCACTGACTAGCCAATAGCGGCGATTGCCGAGGCGGGACCATCGCGACTGGTCCCGGCACATTGAGCTGTGATAGCCTGATATCGGAAACAGCAGCTATCACAGCTCATGAACGCGCCCGGTGCGAGCGCCGCTATGTTGAATACAGGATGTACTATTAGGTCATGGAGCGTGAACGATACAGTTACCATGACCTAATAGTATGTCCAGGAGCGGGAAGGGGTTAAAAGGGCACACATGGCAGAGCAAATAAAGTATTAGTAAAATTTATATTTGAAGAGGAATGACAATCTTAAACATTCTTGATACAATACCCAGGTTTGGAGGGGCATGTGTCACACTGTTGAATTGTGTCTTTATGAATACTTAATTTAAAACAGACACATCATCTTTTCTAGGCCCGTATTTATTTTTCTGAAGGAGGCACATCAGAAGGATAATGTTGTCCTCTTTCAATTCTGGTGGCATCACTTACGGAGGCTGAACTTTCTCCCCCCTTTTCCCTCTCTGCAAAACAAAATATTTTTTTTATTAGTTTTTCCTTGTATTCCAGGTACGTTGCCTGATGGCCAGCATTTCTGCACAATATGTAAGGGTTGCACAATGACATTTGAATGACATGTATCGCTAGCTTTTGTACCACGTATGGGACTTTGGCATTGCTTAATTGGTTTTCATCATCTGATTGCAAAGATCGACTCCCTCTATGTATATATTTAATTCCTGCATACACACAGGCATACACAAATCTTCCTTGTCCTTATACTTTAAGACCAGTACCCCGTCATTTCACGTCACCTTGCTTTAGCTGTAATTTTTGGTCTGTGAGGGGCTTTGGAGGCCTCGCTGGTTCTTACGGACTTCTCCACAGGTTCACTGATTGCTGTAGAACAAATTGGGATGCTTGTGTAAAAGTTATCTAGATACAAGTGGTTTCCATTTTCAAGCTAGAAGTGCATGAGGTCTCGCACAATTTTCCCACTTGTACCTTGGAAGGGGGTGGCAGTCATTTTTGCTTTTTCTTCCCCACCTTCCAAAAGCCTAACTTTTTTTATTTTTACATCGATATAGTCATAGGAGGGCTTGTTTTTAGCGAGACGAGTTGTTGTTTTTCACGTCGCCATTTATTGCATTATATAATGTACTGGGAAACTGTATTTTGTGGGGTGAAATGGGAAAAAAACAGTGATGCCTCCATTGTTTTTGGGGTTTTGTTTTTACGGCATTCACCATGTGGTAAAAACAGCATGTTAACTTTATTCTGCGGGTCAATATGATTACACCGATACCAAATTTATATAGTGTTTTGAGTTGTGCTGCTTTTACAAAGAAAAAACGTATTCTTAAAAATAAAATTTGTTATTCTGTTATTCTTTTTTGTGGGGCGAGCTGTAGATTCTATTGGGGTACATGAGACTTTTTGATCACTTTTCATTCAATTTTTTTATGGGCGATGAAGTGACCAAAAAACAGCGATTCTGGCGTTTTAATGTTTTTTATGGCATTCACCATGCTGGATAAATAATGTTATATTGTAATAGTTTGGACTTTTACGGATGTGGTAATATCAGTTATTTCAATTTTTGTACATCGCTTTGGGGAAAAATGGGAAAAGGTTTTTTTTTTCTAAACTTTTAACAATTCATTTTTTTTTAGATATTAAAAAAAGTTTATTTAACTGCAAAGCTTAATGGGAATACAAAGATGGCAGACCTGGTTGCTTTTATCAGGCCCCCATGCTGCCATGAGAACCATCGGCACCCCGCGTTCGTGTTGCAGGGGGAGGTGAAATGTCCCCTCAATATAATGAAGTGTAGGCTGTAACATACAGCCGACACGCTCATCTAATAAAGCGGGTTCAGTCCGTGAGCCCGCGCCATACTCCCCGCCCTCCTATATATATATGGTGGATGTAGGAAAGAGGTTAAAATAATACAATTTTAATATACTTACTATGTCATTGTTCCTGCACTTTAAGGCTCCTGTGTCCCCTGTCTAAATATGAACGACATCTCAATCACATATGTGCCTGTCAAAAACAATGCTAACATCACCTTTTACCCTTGCCATTTCATCATAATTCGTGGGCTATGGATGGTACATGTGCATGGTCAAATGTCTATTCCTCTACTGTCCGAAACTACATCTCCCAGCACTACGTCCTAGCTCCCACTGCATCAACAAGCCATCCAGCAGAGCCAGAAGAAGGGCGCATTGAGAAGAAAGAGGATTAAAAGTGACAAATCATAATATGAAGCGTGGGGGCACGGAAGAGGCCTCCCGTGGAGATCATCTCTTTGTTCCACATGAAAAACCTGAAGTAAAAGCTTGCACTGCGTGTGCAGTATCATCCTTTCAAGATCAGCCTTTACTAACCGGGTCTGGCGGCTCTCCAGCTAAAATGTCAGAAAAGTCTTCTCTCACATGTAACCCAGAGAGTCGTCAAGATACCAGAAGTAATGGCTGATCTTAAAAGAATGATACTGCATGCGTAGTGGATGCTTTTAGTTCTTTCTGCCTATGGCAGCTGACCAGCACCTGCTTGCATCCCCTCCATCCTCATGAGAAAGGAGGAGGGGAGGGAGGAGGAGCACAAAATGAGAGGAAGCTCACCGGCGATTGTAGCTGCTCATACTCAGGCACTAACTGCACTCTCAGTTATATGTGCGACCATATAATAAACTACTAAGTTTATTATATTGCCGCATAAGTTAATAAGGCAACTACAGGAGCGGGTGTACTGACTGCCACCTCACCAACTTATGCGGCCATATAATAAACCGAGGAGGGCTGAGGCAATATGGAGAATGAGGGAGAGAGATTTTGACGAGATGAGGTGCTCGTTTTCAGCTCCTCATTCTGTGGCACTAGCCACACTCTCAGCTAAATGTGTGACCATATTAGGTAATATTAGTTGAACTGGTTAACTGACCTGAATAGCGCTGTTCACCCGATTCCAGCGCTGTTTTTTTTTTACTGGACACCCCTATTCTATCTATATGACCTGCTGTCGTGTTGGCTCATTGTATGCTAATTTGCTGTAGTTAGCCAACAGGGTGGAGCTAGCTTTCCTGCCTCTGATGTTGACCAATCAGCGCAAGGCAGCTTGAGGGTAGTTCACGCCCTGTTGGCTAACTACAGCAAATTAGCATATAGGGAGCCAACACAACAGTGGGCCATATCTCTGGAAAATGGGTACACAAAAAAAAATCAGGGAGACAACGCTATTCAGGTCAGTTAACCAGTTCAACTTATTTGACCTAGTGATATGTCCTCATTAATTCACAAAAATTTATAACTTTTCTTTGTTCATTTTAATTTTTTTCCTCCCCCACCTTCCAAAAGCCATAACCTTTTTATTTTTCTGTCGATAAAGCCGTATGAAGGCATGTTTTTTGCGGGAAGAGTTTTAGTTCTTTGTGGGGAAAAATAGGAAAAAAACTGCGATTCCTTAATATTTTGGGGGGTTCGGTGTTCACCGTGCAGTAAAATCGGCATGTTAACCTTATTCTGTGGGTCAATATGATTACGACAATACCAAATTTATATATTTTTTTTAAATGTTTTACTACTTTTACAAGGAAGAAACTAATTGTTAAAAATAAAATTTGTGTTTTGTCACCATATTCTGGGAGCCATAACTTTTTTTTTTGTTAGTCGATTGAGCGGTATAAGGGCTTATTTTTTGCGGGGCGAGCTGTAGTTTCTATTAGGGCCATTTTGGGGTACATGAGACTTTTTGATCACTTTTTATTTAATTCTTTGTGGGAAATAAAGTAACCAAAAAACAGCGGTTCTGGCGGTTTCATTTTTAATGGCGTTCACCGTGCAGGTTACATAATGTTATATTGTGATAATTCAGACTTTTACAGACCCGTCGAGACCAATTTTGTTTATTTTTTACATTACTTTAGAGGAGAATGGGAAAAGTTGAGTTTTTTTAACTTTTCATATTTTTTATTTTTTTTACACTACTAAAAACTTTATAAAACTTTTTTACATATTTTATTTAGTCCACCTAGAGGACATGAACATGCGATTGTTAGATCGCTGGTACAACATACTGCAATACTAATGCATTGCAGTATATTAGCATTTGCACAGGCTTCTGTTAAGCCCTGCCAGAGGCAGTGCTTAACATGGGCAGAGTGAAGGCAGACCTGGGGGCCTGACAGGAGGTAGGCATCGCGGGAGGGACCGAAGAGCTGTTGGAGGGGGGCACCCCCTCTCTTTATAACGCCTTAGATGCTGCGGTCACGATTGACTGCAGCATTTAAGGGGTTAAATGGACAGGAACAGCACTGGGGAGCCCGCTCCATACATTACCCCCAGCACCAGGACATGTTTTGACGTCCTGGTACGAGAATGAGTTAAATAAGAGAATCTTTGTGGGAATACCCCTTTAACTAGATGAGCAAAAAGTAGCTTGCCACAATTTGAGCTAATCCGCTATTTTTCTTTTTGTAGCAGTTTTACAAAATTTGTGGCAAAAGCGTGGCATGTAAAAAATACAGGTCTGAGTCCAAAAGAGCTTAAATCGCCCTGAATGCTACCTAAAATAGTGCCACAGGTACCCTCCTAATAATCCTGCCCTGATATCAGAGCTTAGTTATCTGTTTTTTTTGTTTCCTCTTCTTGGAATCTATTTCTTACAGTTCTAGTGGAAAAATAGGGCTCTAAAGTGTTGCTTGATATTAATATTTTGTAGGATAAAGCTTATATGACTTGTACATAGTTGCCAACAGTCCCAAATTTGTCGGGACTGTCCCGAATTTGCAGAGACAGTTCTGGCAAATGCCATATTCAATTGTATCTGCATCCTCAGGACGTAGATACAATTTAATACTATGGCAGAGCAGGACACTATCCGCTCCCTGCTCTGCCATTCACTCCTCCTGGAGCGCAATCCCTGGCCACAGCGTTGCTGACGCTCTTGTCGGAGATTCCGCTCCTAGGGGGAGACCCTGTCTAAGAGCTGAATCCCCGGCCAGATCATTGCCAATGTTCTGACTGGGGATTCCACTACTAAAGAGAGCCTCTACAGAAGGCACTGCGACATTATCTACAGGGGGGTGTGGCACTATTGACCGAGGGCACTGCGGCATTATCTACAGAGGGTACTGCGGCATTATCTACAGAGGGCACTGTGGCATTATTTACAGAAGACACTGTGGCATTATCTACAGGGGGCACTGTGGCATTATCTACAGGGGGCCATGTGGCACCATCTACAGGGGGGCCGTGAGGCACTAGCTACAGGGGGCCATGTGGCATTATCTACAGGAAGCAATGTGTGGCACTATCTACTGGGGACAGTGTGGGGCACCATCTACAAGGGGGCACTGAGTGTGGTACTATCTACGCTGGTTTTTATGCTACGAGTAGTGGTCAGCACATATCACCTAGTCCTAGTGATAAAGTGAGACATCACCTACATTTAAACAACCGGATAATCACAACCGGATAACAAGCCGCCATAGTAGTTGTCAGCCAAACTAGTGCACAAATTTTTGTTCATTTATTAATTTTTTTGGAAGAATGGTGTGTGCCATTAGCCACATCCACCAGATAAGTCACGGCCCATAAGACACAACCACCAAAGATGCTACACCCTAAGTGTCCCCATAAAAAAAATATTAATGTTGGCAACTATGCATGTAGTAGCTCAGTGACAATAATGTAGTAAGGTTTCTTCTTATGTCTTAATATAGTTTCTGCTTACATTAGAAATAATAACACATAAGTCAAACATAGAAAATTTTTCTTATTTATTGTACATTGATTGAATTACACAATTTGTTTTCCAGCTTTTCACCAGCAGTATTACTTTAGGAAGCAATCTCTAGCATGAATATTAAATATTGCAGTAATTTTGCCTTCTCAGAGAAAGATCTAACATTTTTGTAATTTATCAATGTTATGTAAGCAGTTCAGTTCATTGCCAACAAGTCAAGTGTTGTGCTGCTCCAAGGAAGGATACCAATTATCCATACTGAGCCTTGAAGCAAAAAAGGCCCAAGCCAAACTTTAAAGGGAACCTGTCACCAGCATTTCACCTATTGAGCTTTACTTATCCCTCACTGGCCGCTGCTATCAAAAGTTCATTGCCGTTATCACTTTTCCTAAACTCCTCCTCCAACTGTAAATAACGGTCTGCAAACATTTTGCGCGTTTTATCGTAATAATCCGGTTTCCCTTTTTGCGCACACCCCAGAAGAGGACATCAATGCACAAGCGCGGGATTTTGTGTGCTGGGGCAAGGCAAGGAGCTGTCAATCAAAAGTAAGGAGGCGGGGAAAACTCGGAAAGACTTGAGGAATGAAGATTTGACTCTTTTCAAACGAAGATTTGACTCTTTTCTGCTCATTTGCATACGGTGTGGGAACACTAAAAAGCTGAATACTAAAGCTACAGAGCCGACTAAGAAGACAATTATATGTTATATAGAAATGATTTTTCACCCACTACCACCAGGTATTGCTGGTTTAATAAGTGAAATGCTGGTGACAGGTTCCCTTTAAGCTCATTCATCCCTCCCTACATCAACCCATGCAATAATGGTATTTGTATCTAACACAGAAAGACAGCAGACAGAAATTGACTACACTTCTATAGATGTGGCTTTAGGGTCAAACACGTTCACACTGTTGTCCAGATGAATGCAGTAGAGAATCAGCGGACTGGATTTGCTCATGCTCTCTCCTGCTTACTCGCATCTAGCTCTCGCATATAAGAATCGATGACAGACAGAGGCACACCTTGCATTAGAAGGCGGAAAAATGTCACTCCACCTGCAAATCAGAGTATAAAAAGGTTAAGTATCCCCTTGGCAATCTCAGTATATTCTCATGATGATGGTTTTCTGTACTGTTCAAGTGCATGACATCGATTACTGTAGTTTTACCATGGATTATTTTACTGTCTAGTATCTTCTACTAGTTGTTGTGTCTTAAAGATCCAGTTCATGCAGATAAAAACCACATATATCCATTTTGAATTAAGACTAGGATCACACACAACATTTTGATGCAGTTTTGGCACAGGTTTCTGATTATAGCTGATTGACAGAACACAAAGGTAACTGTCAATCAGCTATATATTGATATATTGTCAAAGCCTAATCAAAGCAGAGTAAATGATGTATATTACAAAATATAATCTACTGTACTGTTTTATAAAACTTTACCCATATTACCCTTTTATTGTGCTCATTTCCACAATATAGGCTAAATTTCTTGTTCTTGTCATCATGTTCAATAAAGTTTTTTAATATAAATAAATTAATACATTTACCTTGCACAGCTAAAAAGGTATAGTACAGTATGTGGCAAACCAGCCATATCCACAGCATGTACAGTAGCAGCAAAGTGGGTGAGATTAGTAAATCTCATGCCCACGCTGCGGAATAAAAATGCAGCGTAAACGTTAAGAACTTGACCTGCGGTGCGGAATTTAACTCCGTAGCATGTCAATTTATGCTGCGTTTTTTTTGGTTTTCCGTTCTGGGTTTTCCCCATTGAATTCAATGGGGATGCAAAACCCGCAACAGAAAGCCAAGCGTTGTGACGTTTGAGGCGTAATCGCAGCATTTACACCACAAAGATCACAACGGCTGAAGAAAAAAAACATACTTACCCAGAGCGCCCACTTCTTCCTGCGCACAGGCTGCAGCGTCACATGGCCTGCAACGTCATCCAGGGAGGCCGGAGCGGACGTCAGAGGAGGGAGGGGGTAAGTATGAATGACTTTCTTCCGCAGTGGAATTTCCGTCTGAAATGTCGGAATGTCCTGCGGCTTCCAGGTCGGACACTCTGCGTGATTTTTTCGCAGCGTATCCGTCCCGTGGGATCCCGGCCTGAGGCTGGAATTTCACATGCAGATTTTGTGGCAGTTTTTAAAGTCAAACACAGAAGTGGATGCTAAAAGAGGACTAAGTTTAAAGGAAGGACTATTAGGTCTATTCTCTTTTGTATTTAGTCCTGTGTTTGTTCAAAAAACCGCATCCAAAACTGCATGTGTGATTCCAGCCTTAAAGAGCATGTATCTCTAGGTATAAGTCCTTGAGTTGTAAAAAATCCTTGTCAGCAACTAGTCCTTCTCAATGAATTAGAATATCATCAAAAAGTTAATTTATTCCAGTAATTCAATTCAAAAAGTGAAACTCATGTATTATATAGATTCATTACACACAGAGTGATCTATTTCCAGCATTTTTTGTTTTTTAATGTTGATGATTATGGCTAACAGTTAATGAAAACCCAAAATTTAGTGTCTCCGAAAATTAGAATATTATATAAGCCCAATTTCAAAAGTTATTTTTAATACCGAAATATAACTGAAAAGTCTGTCCAGTATATGCCCTCAATACTTGGTCGGTGCTGTTAGGGATCTGCCAGGTACTTCATCTAGGTATACTCCTGGGATTAATCAATCCACACCTGAGGCCAGACCTGTTCGACTGACACCATCTCCCACCAACCAGGGTGGCAGGCTCAGGAGTGGGAGAGCCTATCGCGGCCTGGTCTGTCGGAGTTAGCTCCGCCCCCTGTCCTTTATTACCTGCCCTGTTCTCTCCCTCAGTGCTTGTAATTCTTTTGGATTCCTGGCCCCACTGCTGCTTGCTCCAGCCTGCTTCTGCCGTGCTTCTGCCTTGCTGCAGTTCTGCTTGACCTGCTTTGCTTTGCCCCTGGCTTGCTTCTGTCTCCGTGCCCGCTCGGGTGTACTCACTTCGTCCTGGTCCTGACTGTTCGTTCGCCGCTCCGTTTCCTCGTGGCGTTCCGTGGCTACTGCCCCTTCCCTTGCGTGTTCCCTGTTTGTTTTCCTGTGCACTTAGACAGCGTAGGGACCGCCGCCCAGTTGTACCTCGTCGCCTAGGGCGGGTCGTTGCAAGTAGGCAGGGACAGGGCGGTGGGTAGATTAGGGCTCACTTTCCCTTCACCTCCTTCCTGCCATTACAGGTGCTCCTTTTGCATGAATTACTGCATCAATGCGGCGTGGAATGGAGGCGATTACCCTGTGGCACTTCTGAGGTATTAATGCGGTGTGGCATGGAGGCGATCAGCCTGTGACACTGCTGAGGTGTTATGGAAGCCCAGGTTGCTTTGATAGCGGCCTTCAACTCGTCTGCATTGTTGGGTCTGGTGTCTCTCATCTTCCTCTTGACAATACCCCATAGATTCTTTATGGGGTTTAGCGCAGTGATACTGTGGTTATTACACCAGGTATTGGTACTTTTGGCATGAAGTGCTCTAAAATGTCCTGGTTGACGGCTGCGTTGACTCTGGACTTCATATAACACAGTGGACCAACACCAGCAGATATGGCCCCCAAACCATCACTGACTGTGGAAACTTCACACTGGACCGCAAGCAACTTGGAGTGATGCCTCTCCACTCTTCCTCCAGACTCTGGGACCGAGATTTCCAAATGAAATGAAAAATTTACTTTCATCTGAAAACAGGACTTTGGACCACTGAGCAACAGTGATGGTCCACTGTGTTATATCAACTCCAGAGTCAGTGCAGCGTCTACCAGGAGATTTGCGAGCACTTAGTGCTTCCCTCTGCTGACAAGCTTTATGGAGATGCCGATTTAATTTTCCAGCAGGACTTGGCACCTGCCCACACTGCCAAAAGTACCAATACCTGGTGTAATAACCACAGTATCACTGTGCTTGATTGGCCAGCAAGCTCACCTGACCTAAACCCCATAGAGAATCTATGGGGTATTGTCAAGAGGAAGATGAGAGACACCAGACCCAACAATGAAGACGAGCTGAAGGCCGCTATCAAAGCTACCTGGGCTTCCATAACACCTCAGCAGTGCCACATGCTGATCGCCTCCATGCCACACTGCATTGATGCAGTAATTTATGCAAAAGGAGCCCCAACCAAGTATTGAGGGCATATACTGGACAGACTTGTCAGTAGGACAACATTTCGGTATTTTAAATCATTTTTGAAATTGGGCTTATATATTATTCAAATTTTCTGAGACACTAAATTTCGGGTTTTCATTAACTGTTAGCCATATTCTTCAACATTAAAAGAAAAAAAATGCTGGAAATAGATCACTCTGTGTGTAATGAACCTATATAATATATGAGTTTCACTTTTTGAATTCAATTACTGAAATAAATGAACTTTTTGATGATATTCTAATTCATTTAGGACTAGTATTCCTTATATCTGTGTCTGCAAGAGTATGGCAACCAATGTAAGCTGCTATTATAGCTCTCAAATTAATTTTTACCCATCTTTTCTGAATAGCAAATCTGGCTGGTTATATATAACATAAGTGCATAACTACAAAAGAAGGAAAATAACAAGATTCTCGGAGAGCGAATCTATAAGAGTGAAGGTAACCACAATGGTGTGTATGACACTCACAAAGGTAAGAAGAGTCAGGTCCTACATTTAATGTAGCAAAAATGTGTTAAAACATATAATAAAATTGACTGTTCCATGCGTATCGGGGCAATCCCCTTCATCAGGATAATATATTGCAAGGTACTGAATCCATTTAAATGCCGGTGTGTTACACAAATCACACACTCCTTCACGTGTTACCGAAGTTACATTATGAATTTGAAATCCCTCTATACTCATAAATAGCATAGACATCTTCCTATGGTAATGATGCAATAGGAACCATTTTTTACCCCAAACTTATATCCCTCTGATAATGTCTTATAATGGGAAAATGCAAGTATGACTGTTTTTCCTATGAAAGGTGTGTATACTATATTGTGGGATATCCGTCCCGAACCCTTATAGCACCTGAATATTCCTGTCCAGGAGTGCGGTCCATCATTTTTTCTATGTATACTAGTAAAGACAGGATAATTATAGGAGGAACAACTCTAATCTAATGTAAGATATGGAAAACAAGGTTAGGCTTCATACACATCTGCATCAGGGGTCTGTTCCGACGTTCCGTCTGAGCTTTCAGTCAGATCGGAGCCCTGACTGTCACAAATGGAAACCATAGGTTGATTTCAATGGTGACGGATCCAGTGCCAATGGTTTCAGTTTGTCTCCGTTGTGCAAGGGTTCCGTAGTCTTGACGAAATCAATAGCGTAGTCGACTACACTATTGATTCCGTCAAAACGACCTAACCCTTGCACAACTGACACAAACGGAAACCATTGGCACCGGAACTATCACCATTGAAATAAATGGTGATGGAAACGGAAACCTATGGTCGGAACAGAGCCCTGACGCAGATGTGAACGAAGCCTTATTACTTGTTCTAAGGACTCATTCAGACAAGTAGGAGATAAGCTCTGTAAATGAAATTTACAGTACATTTCTCTCTTATGAAACCTTTTATATCTCGAGAGTGATTTATTAATTTGATCTATTGGTATTACTTTTAATGATTCAGGATTTCCCCCATGTTCCAAAGCAAAGTGTCAAGCGACACTATGCTTCCTATACCTGTGTTTGATATTGAGCCTATGCTTACTTATTCTTTCTCTCAAAGTGATTGTTGTTCTGCCCACGTACTGGAGGCCACATGGGAACTCCAGCACATAAATCACAAAGTCACTATTGCAATTCAGGAATTGTTTAATTTCAATTCTTTCTGTGGTTAGTTTGCATTCAAACTTTTTCCTCCTATGTGTTATCTCTGTGCCACATTTACACCTACTATGTCCACATCATAGACTCCACTATTGGTCAGAAATCCAAGGCCTTTTTTTGTTGCTCCTTTTAATTTTGGGCAGGAAGTTGCCAATATGTCTTTTACTGTCCTTGTTCTTTAAAAGAAAGGATCGCTCAAAGAAGAAGTTAGTGGGGCCCCTCAAATTATTTTTAAAAGACCAAGGCCAATAAAAAAAAGTGGCACCTTCCTACCCAAAATGTAAAAAAGGAACAATAAAAAAAGGAATTTGATTTGTAACCAATAGTAAAGTCTATGGATGTGGACATAGTAGGTGTAAATGTGGCACAGAGATAACACATAGGAGGAAGTAGTTTGATTGAATACTAACCACAGAGTGATTTGAAATTAAACAATATCTGAACTGTAATAGTGACTTTGTGATTTACGTGTAATAGAACAAATTAGTAAATCAATCTCGAGATATAAAAGGTTATTTAAGAGAAATGTATTGGACATTTCATTTACAGACCTTATCTCCAAATTGTCTGAATGAGTCTTTAGAAAGAGTAATGTAAACAAAGTTTCTCTATTTCCTATTAGATTAGAGTTGTTCCTCTTTAACCCCTTAATGACCGGGCCATTTTGCACGTTAATGACCAAGGATTATTTCTTGTTTTTTCACGGTCGCATTCCAAGAGTCGTAACTCTTTTTTTATTCCGTCGACATAGCCGTATAAGGGCTTGTTTTTTGCGGGACGAGTTGTATTTTGTAATTGTACCATTTTTAGATGCTTATAACATATTGATTAACTTTTATTAACTTTATTTTAGGAGAGAATTGAAAATAAGCAGCTATTCCAGCATTTATTTTCACGTTATAAATTTACGCCGTTTACTATGCAGCGTAAATAACATGTTAACTTTATTCTATGGGTCGGCACGATTACAGGGATACCAAATATGTAAAGGTTTTATATGTTTTTTCTACGTTTGCACAATAAAAACCCTTTTAGAAAAAAATTACTTGTTTTTGCATCGCCGCATTCCAAGAGGCGTAACGTTTTTATTTTTCCGTCGATGTGGCCGTACGTGGGCTTGATTTTTGCGGGACAATGAGTAGTTTTTATTAGTACTATTTTGGGGTACATAGGACTTATAGATTAACTTTTATTTTATTTTTTATGGGGGGAATGGGAGAAAAGAGAGAATTTTGACGTTGTTTTTTGCGTTTTCTTTGGACGCCGTTCATCCGGCGGTTTAATTAATATGTTCATTTTATTGGTCAAGTTGTTACGATCGCGGGGATACCATATATGTGTATGTGTGATTTGTTTTGACCGTTTTACTAAATAAAACCACTTTTTGGGCCAAAAAAGTAGTTTTATTTGACATTGACTGTAATTATTTATTTATTTTTTTCACAAACTTTATTTAACTGTTTTACATTTTTTTTTCTTAGTCCCACCAGGGGACTTCACTATGCGATGTGCCGATCGCATATATAATGCTTTGGTATACTTCGTATACCAAAGCATTATTGCCTGTCAGTGTAAAACTGACAGGCAACCTGTTAGGTCATGCCTCCGGCATCGCCTAACAGGCAGATGCTGAAGGCAGACCTGGGGGTCTTTGTTAGACCCCCGGCTGTCATGGAAACCCGACGGCGACCCGCGATTTGTTTGCGGGGGCGCCGATCGGGTGACAGAGGGAGCTCCCCCCTCTGTCAAACACATTAAATGCCGCTGTCACTATTGTCAGCGGCATTTAATGGGTTAAACTGCCGGAATCGGCGCGCACTTCGATTCCGGCAGTTGCAGCAGGAGCCAGGCTGTGTATAACAGCCGTGCTCCTGCCGCTGATCGCGTGGGTACAGTCTCAGTACCCGCGCCATCACAGGACGGATATATCTGTCCTCCTGCGCGAACTAGCAGCTGCCGAGGACGGATATATCCGTCCTTCGGCGTTAAGGAGTTAAATTATACTACCTGTACTAGTATACACATCTTTTATGTGAAAAACAGTAATATTTGAATTTTCCCGTTCTGAGATAACTGAGAGCAACTATCAGAGAAATAAAGACGTTGTAGGATAAAAATGGTCCCCGTCACATCATCTACCATAGGAACATGTGTATGCTATAATTAGTATAGAGGGATTTCAAAATCGCAACGTCACCTCCAGTAATCTTTGAGGGAGCGTAGAAGGGTGTGTGATTTGCGCAACACATACTGTGTAACGGCATTTAAATAGTGCCCGTTGTAACATCTACCATATAAAGATGCTATAAGGGATTTCAACTTTGTAATGTCACTTCCTGTAATAATTAAGTGTGTGTACAGGGGTGTGCGATTTTTGTAACAAACGGACTCAGTGCCTTGCAGTATTTAATTCCTGACGAAGTGAGTTGCCCTGATACATGCAGGACATTGGATTTTTACGCTACGTTTTAATATATTTTTACATTTAGGTTATATGCACACGGAGCTGATTAGTGACGGATTTTCCGCAACGGATTTCTTTGCGGAAAATCTGCAGCGTATCACAGTGGCAACAAAGTGAATGAGATTTTAAATAATCTCATCCACATGCTGCGGAAAAATAATAAGCAGGAAATAAGTGTGGAAATTGATCAGCTGTGCAGATTCTCAATCTACAGCATGTAATTTTTTTCTTGCGAAAATGCGGCGGAATTTCCATATAGAAAATCCGATCGAAAATTCTGCAGCAAATCTGCCCCGTGTGCACATACCCTTAAATGTTTATTCTGGAGTATGACTGGTGACCTGGATGATGTTTTTGCTAAATGCTGTGCCAAGGGATCTTTGTATGGTGATCCTGGATTAGAGGAGGGCATGGGACGTGGCTCTCGTTACCTTTGTCAGTATCATACAGATTATTATGGCTACGGCACTAAATCCCTTTAGATTTGCTCTCTGAGAATTTTGTTATTTTCTTTCTTTATGGCATGAACATGGAATCCATAAGCGTGCAGGTCCTGCAAGGATTGTAGCGGAATAAAATGAATGAGCTGATACGGAGTGGATGTTTTTTGAGTGGTAGGACGTTACCACTCACAAAGAGTAAGTAAATAAGTCCATTACCAAGTACAGATGGTTATAGTATTTGAGCCATATTGGGCACTTCTTTTATTATTTTGGTCTATTATTTTATAAGTACATAACTGGGCAGATTTACCATTAGGGCACGACCAGACGTGGCGTGTTTCTGCCGCCACTGTCCGCATCAATGCCACACATAATCTGCGTTGCAGATTCTGTTGCGGCTCTGCCTAAAATGGGCAGGAAATTGATGCGGATTAGCCGTTGCGTCTTCAGGTGAAGACTACTTCCCTTCTCTCTATCAGTGCAGGATAGAGAGAAGGGACAGCCTTTTCCCTAGTAAAAGTAAAAGAAATTCATAATTACCTGGCCGTTGTCTTGGTGACGCGTCCCTCTTTCGACATCCAGCCCGACCTCCCTGGATGATGCGGCAGTCCATGAGACCGCTACAGCCTGTGATTGGCCTGTGAGTGGCTGCAGCCATCACATGGACTGAAACGTCATACCGGGAGGCCGGACTGGAGGAAGAAGCAGGGAGTTCTCGGTAAGTAGGAACTTCTATTTTTTTTTTACAGGTTGATCTATATTGTGACCGGAATGTCACTGTCCAGGGTGCTGAAACAGTTACTGCCGATCGTTTAACTCTTTCTGCACCCTAGACAGTGACTATCTCCTGACGTCACCTAGCAACGCCCCCGTAATTACGGGTGCACACACGTAGTCACCCATAATTACGGGAGCCCCATTGACTTCTATGGGCCTGCCCGTGCCGTAATATCGGCACGTGATTACGGGCGTTTTTACGTTAGTGTGCATGGGGCCTTAGTCTGGCTATAGACCTAGAAATACATAGGTCCAGCCAGAATGAGGAAATATCATGTTCGTAAAACAAATACGCTACGCAACACACATAACATCTGCGGATTTCATTGCGGAATTTTGAATCTCGATTGAAGTCAATGGAGAAATTCCGCAATGAGTCCGCAACAAGTCCGCTACACGTCCGCAACAGCCAGTGTATGCTGCGGACACCAAATTCCGCACCGCAGCCTATGGTCCGCAGCGGAGTTTTCGCAACATGTGCACAAACCCAACTAAAAAGCAGTGGAAAGCAATGGAGAAAATGTCCACTGCGGATTTCCGCAGCGGACTGGCCGCAGCGGATTTCCAGAGCAATTACTGTGTACTGTTTAATTATAGAGTTCAATCTCTATCTCGTATGCAGTAAGCTTCTCAGCTCCCTCTACTGGTGGCTGCAGAGAGACATAATTGTATTATTTAACTCTATGTGGATTAACTGTATGCAGATGACGCAAAAGTTACAATTTGCGTGAAAAATTGCAGCTTTGAGCCATTCTTACCACTATTCTAAAAGATTGGTGGAGCTTAGCAGCCCTTCAAATTTCTTATAATTTATGCCATAAACTAGTGTATATTATAGCGGAAATCTACGCCAGCTCCTAGCCCTGTACCACCCCCTCATGATCAAATATTCAAATAAAATAAAGTAAAATAAATGAAAAAAACATTTATTGACCTCATCGCTCTGCTTCCCCCCCCCCCCCAAGATCTCCTCAGGGCTCCATTATTAGGAGGCAGTGCATACATGGTCCTGACACCGGGTAATATTAGGGCCTTATATGTGATGCAGCACACAACGTTCTGGCACTGGACATTGTGTGCTGCATGCCTGCGTCGCAAATAACGTCTTGACGCCCCTCGGCATCAGGACCTTGTCTGCGTCTCAGCCTGATGGTGGAGCCTAAGGAGTTCCGGGGGGAGAAGCAGAGCAATGAGGTGATTACGCCTTGTGACCACAACTGGTACGCTGCTGCCGCATAGGCAGCGGAAATATGCAGCAGATTTATTAAGGGGCATCGCCTCTTAATAAATTTGTTGCATCTTACCCCAGCGGAGCAGATAGACAAGACTGGTGTATTGAACGCTATCCTTAGTACGTCTGCCACTATGTCTATGCAGATTTGGAGTTCTGTCTCAGAAAAGCTATGACTGCTATAAAGACACGTTATGATTTAATTGAAAGTGTCTAAGAAAACTGATAAGCGATAACCCCTGTGGGAGCTGTAATGGCGGCAATATTGGTTGTCACACTAATATTCATAACAATTTATTCAGTCTCAACAGATTAGGAGTCAGTTGTTCATGTAGTTTAGCTGCATGAATATCCGATGTAACTTCAGGCCAAAATAATGAAACATACCGTTGATATTTTATTTATTCACCCATGTTGCAAAATAAAATAAGCTCCAGTAGGGGAAAAAACGTTGCGACATAGGTGAATAAAGAGAACTTTTTTTCACTATTTTGGAGTGCTGTTGTTCTCTATTGCGATATTTGGTGATTGGACTAATGAGCCAAGGTCCCTGTGGCTTGCAACCTTTAGATATATAAACATAGTGCTGCTTTTTTCCCCATCTTTTTTGTGATGGTGTAACTTTAATGATTTCATTGTATCCCAGCAAACTGATACCAGTATACGTGTTTAAGGTTTAAAATGAGTATATCTGCTGTTTGTATAAAATGCAATATTGTATCTATAGATGAGTCTACGATCCATTGCATATCACATCACATGTAGATTAATCTGCCATCACCATATCATGTGGATGAAACAGATATTACATACCCTACATGTAACATGTAGATGTATGAGCTATCATGTACACATGATCTGTAGATTAATCTGCTACTGCAGATATGACATGTAGCTCAATTTGCCATCATGTACATATCTCAAGTATAGTAGCTGAAAATCTCATCATGTACATATGTAAATTAAGATGCTCATATGTAGATGGAAAATTTTAGTTGATAAAGGAATGAATTATAAAAGCAGGGGGCATGTGCCAATAGAATGCATAGTCTTCTTGGTCTCGTCCATAGCAATCAAATCTGTGGCATGAACATGCAGTAGAATAGGAATAATAGGCTATGAGAATATTGGGATTTTACATGTACTCAGCTGCCGGTATGGCTCTGAAGTGGAAGATATTGGGTTTTTAAAACATATCCGTATTCAACTGTTATACCCATACATAAAGAAATAGTAGAGCAAAAATACAGAAAGCCAAGTTGTCAAGTCTCCACAGATTTGTCTAAGTGGATTTGAAGAGTATAGATCCTCGTGATTAAGAAAACTAGAGTGAAGCAATAATATGAATAAAATTGGATAACTAGATAGATATTGGATCATATTTTTTAACAGTGAAACAACAACAACAACAACAACAACAACAACAGAGTGTTAGCTCATGATGCAAACTACTGTTAGATATGGAATTGACATTCAACGATGTTCTGCATGGAAAGACATAAGCTTCATATGACATGACCATATGAAAGCTTACCTTAGGTGACAATACACATTCAATAATCCTTATTGTGCAACTAAGGGAAAGAGAAAGAGAAGTAATGAACATTTAGAAGCTAAGAACAAACATAGTGATAACTGAATGGCTGTGATGTCATGAAAGCTTAGTAAGTGTGGTCAAAGCATATGAAAAATGAAACCTAGCGATATTCCATAAAAAAATTAATAACTGATCATATTAATGCACACTGATTGATCAAAAGTAAGCATTTAACCGGGTTAACCTTTCTGAAAAAGGTGAGTTTAATTTGTATATGTATATATATATATAAATATATACATATATATATATACATATATATATATATATATATATATATATATATATATACATACATATATATATATATATATACATACATATATATATATATATATACATACATACATATATATATATATATATATATATATATACATACATACATACTCACACATATCTATATATATGGACATACACATCACACTTCATATATAAATAAATATATAATACAAATAATATATATTTATTAAGTAGATAGATAGATAGATATCATTCTCTTTCCAAATTAGGGATCATTCACAAAGAAATGCATTTAGTGCCAAGCCTGCATTCAGATAACCAGGGACTTTCTGACACTGTCTTAGATCATTGGCTGGTTATTGTTACTAAGTGCATCACAATAAAGTTTTTGTGAATGGACCCCATTAATTTCAGAAATTCAGATTCAGACTGTAACTGAGAATGTGACATGGGCCTCATGTATCAAAGCGACTGAATAAAGAATTGTCCTTCTTGCCCATAGTAACCAATCACAGTTTAGCTTAGGAGGTTAGGACTCTATTTTGTTGCTATGAGCAGTGATGCCTCTGAAACAGTCTTGACACATGAGCCCCATTATGTATCATCCATATCTTTAAATATATGACAATTTTAACATTAATTCATTTTAAGCAATATATTTTGTGATGCTATTAAGAATTATTCTGAGTGTTATTTAAATAGTTCATGGTAAAATTATATAAGGGCAAGTTTTACCATGAATCAGGATTCGCAATCTGGCCTCAGATTACAAATACCGGTTTTACATGCAAGATATGGCTTAACATGAGAAGAGATTATTTATTTGGGAGGTATCACTGAATGTAATATTTGTGTGGTAAACCTGCTTTTGTTTCCACAAGCCGAAAGGTTCTCCGCCTATTGACCCTGTAGAATTAGAACATTTCAAATGATATATATGAAATTGTTTCCGTCTAACATGTCATTTTCATAAGGGTTAATTTATGTCAACTGGGAAACTCCATATCACATTTACAAGGGATCTTCTAGTAGTTCATTGGCCAAGGAATTAATAGAAATCTGTAAAATGTTTGATGATTTACTAAATGTCTAGATGAGGTGGTTGATCTTCTAAATTGGGGACTGTAGTTCCTCTTTTTTAGGCTGTTTTTCATGTACACTGATGCCCAGAATAGTGCGGAAAGCTGTGCTATTATATCCAGTAACAACTATGGAAACTGAACACTCATTACAAGTTAATGATAACTGTCAGATTTTGGCAGAATCTGTTACAAAACTGTCATAACTGTCATGAAACACGTAAAACCGAAAGTCTGAACAGAGCCTTAAATAGATCAAACAGCATTGAGCCCCTCTTTATATGACCTAACCATTGGTTTAAGCGGAGTGGCCGCTATGGGGGGAATTTATCAAGAGGTTTATGCCACTTTAAGGCTGAGTTCACATAGTGCAGATTTGCTGCAGATTTTGCATGTGTTTTTTAAGCCAAAATCCAGAACAGAACCTAAACAGAAGAAATATATAAATAAAGGCCTTATAGGTCTTCTCTCCTGGATCCAATTT
Organism: Rhinoderma darwinii; assembly: GCF_050947455.1. Classification (NCBI taxonomy): domain Eukaryota; kingdom Metazoa; phylum Chordata; class Amphibia; order Anura; family Rhinodermatidae; genus Rhinoderma; species Rhinoderma darwinii. Next base: position 127,512,078 of record NC_134689.1, read on the forward strand.
TGGCTTATAAAATGCAGCAAAAATGCACTGAGGGAACCCAGCCTAATGATGGAAAAAAGTGCATGCACCGCTTAAAAAATTTGTCACATCCTACTCCAGCGGGCTTCAGTCTAAGGCTGGGTTCACACACCCTATTTACGGACGTAATTCTGGCATTTTAGCCTCGAATTACGTCCGAAAATACGGCTCCAAAGGGTCGGCAAACATCTGCCCATTCATTAGAATGGGGTTACGATGTTCTGTGCCGACGGTCATTTTTTTTAAAAAAGACGCCCGCGTCAAAGAAGTGCCTGTCACTTCTTGAGACGTAAATGGAGCCGTTTTCCATTGACTCCATGGAAAAACAGCTCCAATTACGTCCGTAATGGACGCAGCGAAAAGTGCCTGCACATGCCATTACGTCTGAAATTCCGGAGCTGTTTTCTCCTGAAAGGAGTCCCTGCCTCGCTGCGGGACAACTGTCCCGTACTGTAATCATGTTTTCAGTACGGGACAGTAGTTCCACAGAGAGGCAGGGACTCCTAGCGTCGTACATAACTATGATGCTAGGAGCCCGGCTCCCAGCAGTGTGTTCAGTCCGGGACTTGCGGCCGAAATACGTTCCGTCCTTTACGGACCGAACACGCTCGTGTGAATCCAGCCTAACTGTTAAATGTCTTGGCGATTAAGATGATTGAATTAAGAGGATGAGGACACATTTCTATCATTCTGGTAAACTGCTGGTCATCATCAAGATTCTGAAACAAGTCCCCTGGGTTTTGACTTATGACTACTAGATACATTCCTAATCTTACCTGATGACGGAAGCTCAACCCATCATTTTTCTACACATGTCACTTAACCTTGTATCCTTTAAACACTCACATAGGAACGTCCTTCCTCAGTTTTCTATTATAAAAGGAGTAAAATCTATACAAAACAATTTGGTCTTTTGCAAATTATTTGGAAATGTGTTTTTTGTTGTATAGTTCTGTCTAACTACAGGGAGACATAAATATCCCATTGCATACTATACATATGGCATCAATTAAAGGGTTGTCCGGTTTCAGCAAATTAATGTTATTTTATTGTATAATTAATTCAAAGTTATTACATTTTCCAATATACTTTTTCCAATATACAGTTTTCAAGATTTCTGCTTGTTGTTATTCAGTAATGTTATAATAAGGGAAGATTTATAATATACACCTATTTCAAATTGTGCTCACATAACTTTCTTATATTAGTGCTGTTGCCCTTGTCTAAAAAAAGAAAAAAATAGTATAGTCCACAGTCCATAGAAATGCATCCATAGGATAACTGAATGGACTAAAGATGGCGGCAGTCAGGCGACCCTCGTCATGTGACCCCTGGTATTCAGGTAACACTGTCCTGGTATATAACAGGTGATTAATAGGTTATTGAGGAGCAGAAATGATAAAGTATTTCTACCTACAGGAGCATCTCAACATGTCTGTCGCTCTCTGCGAGCGGCAGCTCTTAAATTTCTCTGGCTGTCTCCTCTGTGCGTTGTTTTTAAAAAAAAATTTTTTTTTACTTTATTAACAACATGACAGCATCTCCTAGAAACAGGCAGCCATTTAATAAATCACCTAGAGACAGTAAATACATCCATAGTGAAGTCATTGTTTATCATTATTCCACCATTAGACCTGTTCACTTAGCCCATGTCCTCTATGTGGCCCCGACGCATGTATGTCATGTAACCCTTTCTGTTAACTCAATGCTAGGGGTCCCACTATGTGTATGGGGCCACATGACTGACGCCATGTTTAGTCATATTCTGTGGATACATTACACGGGACTAATCTGTGGCCTATAGCATTCTACTGTGACCGGGGCCTCATGCACTATAAGAATTGTATTTGAGCAGAATTTCTAATACATGTACGTTACGATTTACTATTCTACAAATAAAGTTAAAAAAAATAATGAAAACTGGACAACCACTTCAACTATAAGTTGACTATCCTATTATAAAACTCTTAGCAGCCAACTATAAATGAATCCTAATTTATACAAAAGAGTTTCTTTTAATGCCAGATGGAAGTCAAGTGTTCAATGGTGGTATCATGATCAGAGTGACAGGACTTCCATACTACATGTGAGAAACATTGTACATAATGTGGCCCCTTCTTCTTCACCACTTGTCAGTTCGGTTAAGAATTTTTTTCCAAATGAATGCACAAGAGATAACATTTAAACGTTTAACCTGTAAATAGTACTTCTTAGGGGTAATAACAAGGTTCTACAATACTACTCATGTCTGTATGTGTATATGCCTAAGATAAGTACTGTAGATAAAATGGTGAGCTGGAGAATACATTGAGTGTACTGCACTACAGAATATTAGAGAGACATTTTACCTTTCACTTCAAGCTTGCAGTCAACCTCAGCCTCACCGAGATCATTGACTGCCCTACAGGTGTATGTCCCACCATCATATGGACTTGGCTTACGTATTTCCAGTGTGCATACACTTTGGTTGCTAAACATTCTGTATCGGGGGTCATTCATTAACACCACTTTATTTTTCATCCAGGTAATTTTGGGCTGCAAGTGATAGAAAATATGAATTAAAAAAGGATATTACATGTTTCATCTGTATAATAGGAATAAGCTCTACATGCTTCCCTGTTATTTACATTGAAGAAATTGCCATAAAAAAAAGTACGTAATTTAATGGTAGGAGATGAATAGATGGTATTGTCATTATATGTGCCAGAAATAGTTGTCTTTTACAATGAGAAAAACAGGAGCTGCATCATAAATCTAATGAAAAACCTGTTGCACAGGATCTGCTGTAACTTGTCATTTGCCACATTCTACAGATAAAGAATCCTCTTCCTGCAGTGGTATAAAGGAAGAAAACACCTTTGGTGGGGTTTGGGTTGTGACAGTGATTTTTGGTATCAAACTGGAGTGACTGACCCTTTTGTCCATCCCACTCAGTGGTGGATCCCCATAGGTGCGTTATGGGTGGCCACCCGAGGCTTCCGGGGGGCACATGGCCGACCAAAGACCACATAACAGTTTTGTTACGTTTTTACTGTGAATCACGGCAAAAACCGTGACAAAACTGAAGGTCCCTGGACTCAATTGTATCCGCATCCTTTGGACATGGATACAATTGACATCGCTGGCAAAGGAACCATCGGTGACGTCATCTCGCCTCTTGCGTCGCTCTGCCGAATGTGGCCTGGTCAGAAGAGAGCAGGCCTGCATCATCCGAGAAGAAGACGGCGCTGGAACGGTGTGTGGCATTAACTACAGGGTGTGGCGCTTTCTACAGGGGGACTGTGTGTGCCGTATCTACAGGGGGGCTGTGTGTGTTGTATCTACAGGGAGCTCTGGCGCTTTCTACAGGGGGCTGTGTGGTGCTACCTACAGGGGGGGCTATGTGCCGTATCTAAAGGGGGCTGTGTGGTGCTACAAGGGGGGGTGCTATATACAGGGAGGTGGCGCTATCTACCGGGGGGCTGTGTGACGCTATCTACAGGGGGGCTGTGTGGCGCTATCTACAAGGGGGCTGTGTGGTGCTATCTACGGGGGTCTGTTTGGCGATAACTATAAGGGGGTGGTGCTATATTAAGGGGGTGCTAGCTACAAGAGTTTGTGGCACTATCTACAGGGGTGTCTGTGTGGCACTATCTACAGGGGGGAGTTTGTAGCACTATTTCCAGGGGGTCTGTGTGGCGCAATCTACAGGGGGCTGTGTGTGTGGCGCTATCTACAGGAGGTGTGTGTGTGGCACTACAAGTGGGGTGGGGTGTGATACTATCTACAGGTAGCAGTGTGTGGCATTATCTACAGAGGGGTGTGTGTGAAGCTTTCTACAGGGGGTGTGTGATGCTATCTACAGGGGGGGGTGTGATGCTATTTACAGGGGAGTGTGTGTGATGCAATCTACAGGGGTGTGTGTGTGTGTGTGTGTGTGTGATGTTATCTGCACGGGCTGTGACGCTATCTACGGGGGTGTGTAATGCTATCTACAGGAAGTACTGTGTATGTGGTGCTTTACTTTACAGTGTTTGACACATTTATATTCAGGGGTACAGTGTATGGTATTATTTTATTCAGGAGCGCAGCGTATAGTTATTATATTTTGGGGGTGCAGTATATGGTTATTATTATATTTAGGGGCACAATGTGTGGCACCATGAGAATTTTATCTTCGTTTATAAGTGGACATGTTGGAAAAGTAAGGAGTCGAAGACATCTGAGTGGCAAATTCTGTAGAAATAGGTCGTAGCCGGGAGAAGTCGTCTGGACCAGATGGAGAAAGAATCTACTAGAATCAGAGAAGATGTCACCTATGAGTCACTGGATTTATAGGGAATCTGTCACCTATCCTGACCTGTTTATTATAGGAAATCCTTGTATTTCACAAAAAGTCTTTCTGCAGTCCAGGACTGATAGACAAATGGGTGTTACCATTCCCCTTGTCAGGAGGATGCGTCCCCACACATTGTGATACAGTCAGCGATGGTTGAAGACTGTCAGTATGTAGCGACACAGCCCTTTGACAAGGGGAATCGTAACGCCCATTTGTTAATGCTTGCACAAAAAGGTATTGTTAACAATAGTTACAGGTCGGCGGTGGAGAAGGGGGCCCTAGTTTGGGTAACAGCCTAGGGTCTATCGTCTACTTAACCCTTTCCCGACATTTTCCGTATGAATACGTCATGGAAAGTTAGTGCTTCTCGCATTTTGTCGTATCCATACGACAAATGCATGGCACTGGCTCAGAGGCTGAGTCGGTGCCATCATCGCCGGATGCCAGCGGTGTATTACAGCTGACATCCTCCGGCTGTAATGGTGGGGACCAAAATTTGCTTCAATCCCAGCCATTAATCTCTTAAATGCAGTGGTCAAACGTGATCGCGTTGTTTGCAGCTCATCGGAACCCCAGCTATGAAACGGCAGGGGTCCCAGTGGCTGCAATGGCAACCGGAGGCCTAATACTGGTCTCGTGGTCTGCCTAGCACGGCAGTATTCCAGGTACAGCCCGGAGGCGGAGCCTGAAAGGCTTCCGTAGCCGACGGCAAGATGGCGCCAGCCCAGGAGCTGAGCAGGCGTCATCAGCAGTGGATGTCAGCTGTATGTTACAGCTGACATCCACCTGTGACGGCAGGAACCGGAGCTAGCTCTGATTCCTGCCATTAGCCCCTTCGATGCAACGATGCATCTTAGAGGTTGCTATCAGGGCTGCCGATGCTGCTATGGCAACAGGAAGCCTAACAATAGCCTCCTGCTCTGCCATTACGGAAGCCGATTAGGCCCCGCTGGGAGGCGAAGCCTAATCGGCTTGCTGTCAGTGATTGACTGACAGATCTAATACATTGCACTACATAGGGAGTGCAATGTATTTGACAAAAAGAATCAGACCGTTGGACCTTCAAGTCCCCTAGTGGGACTTGAAAAAAAGTGTAAAAAAAAAGGTTTTAAAAGATATAATAAAAGTTTCAAGTAATAAAATAAAACACAATTGCCCTTTTCACTTATCAAGTCCATTATTATTGAAAAAAATAAATAGACCATATATATTTGGTATCGCCGCGTCCGTAATGACCTAACCTATAAAAGTATTATGTTATTTATTCCAGGCGGTGAACGGCGTAAAAAAACAAAACGTTATGGTTCTCACAACAAAAGTAATTTTATTGTGCAAAAAGTTTTAAAACATAAAAAAGTGCTATAAATTCGGTATCGCCGGAATCGGACTTACCCGCAGAATAAAGGTAACATGTAATTTATTACGCATGGTGACCGCTGTATAAAAAAAAAAACGATGCCAGAATTGCAGTTTTTTGGTCACCTTGCCTCCCAAAAAATAGGAAAAAAGTGATCAAAAGTCGCATGTACCCCCACAGTATAATGCCTCCCATAGCTGCCCCCACAGTATAATTCCCCGATAGCTGTCCCCACAGTATAATACACCCCATACAGTATAATGCCCCCCATAGCTGCCCCTACAGTATAATGCCCCCCATAGCTGCCCCCACATAGTATAATGCCCCTCATAGTTGCCCCACTTAGCTGCCCCCACAGTATAATGCCATCCATAGCTGTCCTCACAGTATAATACCTCCATACAGTATAATGCCCCATAGCTGTCCCCACAGTATAATGCCATCCACAGCTGTCCCCACTGTATAATGTCCCCATAGCTGTCCCCACAATATAATGCACCCATAGAGTATAATGCCCCCATAGCTGTCCTCACAGTATAATGCCCCCATAGCTGTTCCCACAGTATAATTCCCCCATACAGTATAATGCCCCCCATGGCTGTCCCCGCAGTATAATACCCCCCATAGCTGCCCCCACAGTATAATGCCGCCCCATTTACTAAAATGCTCCTATAGCAGCCACCATATAAGCCCCCCTTCCCTACCCTGTATAATGCCGCATAGTGCCTAATAGAAAAATAATAACATAATTACTTACCTATCCCCGTTCCTAAGATGGGGGAATGATTCTTCTCCTCCGGTCTGTGCTGTGAGTGACTCGGCGCAGACAGGCGATGACGTCACTACATCGCACCTGCCTGGCCCGAGCAGCTCACGGTAGAGTGAATGCTGGTGCACGGAGCTGTCAGCTCGTTGCTTCAGCATTCAGGAAGCGGGACCAGTGCGGTGAGTGCTGTGTGGCTATGGGGGCCCGGTTGCAATTGCGACCCCTAGAGCTACGCCACTGTATACAGTAGCCTATGGCAGAGCAGGGAGATACCTCCATGCTCTGTCATAGTGTTTAATAGTATCTGCATCTGAGGGACGCAGACACTATTGAATGTGGTGTCGCTACCGCTGTAGCAGCCATAGCTGCTGCTAGCCGAGCCTTCGGGCACGGGGGGCCGTGCCGGCTGGCGACACCTAGCAGCTGCTATGGCTGCTACAGCAGTAGTTACGCCACTGGTTGGGGTTCTTTTTTTCCTTTATTTGTTGAGAAAATGAAAAATTTTGAGCTAAAGCTACGTCTTATTTAAGAAAAGGGATTGTTTTTATTTTCACTGCCCAATTCTAATAAATTCTATAAAAAAAAACTGTGGAGTCAAAATGCTCACTACACCGCTAGATGAATTCCTCAAGGGGTGTAGTTTCCTAAATAGAGTCACTTTTTGGGCGTTTTCATTGTTTTGTCCCCTCAAAGGCTTTGCAAATGTGACATGGCCTCCGCAAACCATTCCTGCTGAATGTGATCTTCAGAAACCAAATAGTATTCTTTCCCTTCTAAGCCCTGCCGTGTGCCTAAACAGCCATTTATGACCACATGTTGGGGTATTGTTTTACTGGGAAAAAATTGCTTTACAAATTTTGTGGTGCTTTTTCCCCTTTAGTCCTTGTGGAAATGAATAAAAATTAGCTAAACCTACATTTTCTTTGAAAAAATGTCGATTTTTATGGCCTAATTCCAATAATTTCTGCAAAAAATCTGTGCGGTCAAAATGCTCACTATACCTCTAGATAATTTCCTTAATGGGTGAAGTTTCCAAAATAGGGTTACTTGTGGGGGTTTCCATTGTTTTGTCCCCTCAGGGGCTTTGCAAATGTGACATGACCTCCGCAAACCATTCCTGCTAAATTTGACCTCCAAAAGTCAAATGGCTCCCTTTCTAAACAGCCTTTTTTGACCACATGTGGGGTATTGTTTTACTCGGGAGAAATTGCTTTACGAATTTTGTTGTGGTTTTTCTCCTTTAGTCCTTGTGGAAATTAGAAAAAATTAGCTAAACCTACATTTTCTTTGAAAAAATTTAGATCTTCATTTTTACGGCCTACTTCCAATAATTTCTGCAATAAACCTGTGGGGTCAAAATGCTCACTATACCACTAGATAATTTCCTTGTGGTGTGTAGTTTCCCAAATCGGGTCACTTTTGGGGGATTTCCAATGTTTTGGCACCACAAGAGCCCTTCAAACCTGACATGGTGCCTAAAATATATTCTAATATAAAGAAGGTCCCAAAATCCTCTAGGTGCTTCGTTGCTTCCGAGGCCTGTGCTTCAGTACATTACCACACTAGGGCCACTTGTGGGATATTTCCTAAATCTGCAGAACCTGGGCAATAAATATTGAGTTGCATTTCTCTGGTAAAACTTTCTGTGTTACAATAAAAAATGGATTCAAAATGAATTTCTGCAACAAAAAAAAATGAAATTTGTAAATTTCACCTCTACTTTGCTTTAATTCCCGTGAAACGTCTAAAGGGTTCAGAAACTTTGTAAATGCTGTTTTGAATACTTTGAAACGTTTTTAAAATGGGGTCATTTATTGGGAGTTTCTAATATATAAGGCCCTCAAAGCCACTTCACAACTGAACTGGTCCCTGAAAAAATAGCTTTTGGAAATTTTCTTGAAAATGTGAGAAATTGCTGCTAAAGTTTTAAGTCTTGTAACATCCTAGAAAAATAAAAGGATATTCAAAAAACGATGCCAATCTAAAGTAGACATATGGGGAATGTTAAGTAGCAACAATTTTGTGTCATATAACTGCCTGTCTTACAAGCAGATATATTTAATTTTAGAAAAATTCAAATGTTCGCAATGTTTTGCAAAATTGTGGTGTTTTTCACAATTAAATACTGATTGTATCGAGCAAATTTTGCCAGTAACATAAAGTTCAATGTGTCACGAGAAAAAATTCTCAGAATCCCTTGGATTCCGAAGTTATTACCACATAAAGTAAAACATGTCAGATTTGAAAAATGAGGCTCTGTCAGGAAGGTCAAAAGTGGCCAAAGAGGGAAGGGGTTAATCCACCACTGATCCACTGAAAGCTATTTCTATCTATTGACATACATTCTGCATTCCACGTAATATACTCAGTGGTCACTTTGCTAGATTCACCTGTACATGTGCTTATTAATGTAAATCTCTTATCAACCAAACTTGTGGTAGAAATTAAAGCAAAAGAAAGCAGGTTAGGTTGGAACTAGACCTAGACTTTCTCCAGCGGTGAGTGATAAATCACTTCATACAGAGTATTTATCTAAAAAAAATGCTGTGCTTTTTCAGTCCATAGGAATTTATTGAGTAGCTTGAAAATCTCTTCAAATTCGCTCCAGTCAAGCTATTTGCTAGGATTTTAGAGCTACTAACTTGTCAGGAGCGATTTTGGAGAAATTTTCCAGCTACTCAATGCATTCCTATGGACAGCGAGATTACAGATTTTTTTTTGTAGTGAGATAAATAATCTGTATGTAGCGATTTATCGCTGACTACAAAAAGTCTATGAGATGATCTACAGAACTAATGCAAAGGAAAATTGGAGTAGTTGCACGGAGCAACCAATCAGATTGCTTCTTTCATTTTCAAAAGGGCCTCTGAAAAAATGAGAGCTTGAACCTGATTGGATTGCTATAGGCAGCTGCTCCAGTTTTTCTTTGTATCAGTTTTGAGAAATCTCCCCCTAGGTCTAGCCCCAGCCTAAGGCTACATGCACACGTTGCGTAATTTGGTGCAGAAAATCCGTATCAAAACTGCAGATAAATGCAGGTAATTCTGCACGTAAAATCTGCACCTAATAGTGCATTTTTTATGCGTTTTTTAGGTGCAGTTTTTGCGTTTTGATGCGGAAATAGGTGTGGTTTTATGCTGCGGATTTTGGTGCATTTTTTATAAACTTGTCAGATAAAATTCGCTAGCGGAAACACAAGATATATTGACATGCTGCGGATTTTAAAATACGCACCGCCTATCAATTTACGTGAGGAAAAATTCTACGTGTAGATGATATTACTTGAAATCTCATTTACTTTGCTGGTACTGCATTATGCTGCGGATTTGTCGCAGGAAAATCCATGTGGCAAATCCGCACGTAATATGTATCGTGTCAGATTTATTATTGTTTTTGCGACAGAATTCTGTTGCACTTTTTTTGCGCAAATCAATTTAGACAAATTTATTATTGAATTGAGCCAAAAAGAATAGATGTTTGTGCCTGCCTAGACACTTCTCAAAAGTGGCTAGAAAAGGGTGTGCCAACGTGCGCCAAAATTTTGGCACAAAAAACTGGTGTGAATTAAGCCAACCAGGAGGTAGTATAAGGAAGAGAAAAGTGTCTAGCAAGATGTGCCAAATTTATCATACAGCATACACCACTGATAAATGTGGCGCATTTTGTGACTGCCTTGTCTAAAGATACGCTGAATGTTACACAGCATTAGTAAATCTGCCCATTGTCTGGAGTATTTGCCGTACCATGCAGATGGGCATGTCCACATTTAGAATAAACCACATGACCACTTGATCTGCCTTGTACCAATGATTCAGGCTGGTGGTGTAAAGCTGCGGGGAACGTTTTCCAGGCACTAATTTTTACCACTAACTAGACATTTATATAACCTGCAGAAGAAGAGAGCTCCAAAAATTCTCATCTTTATAAATCTTTATTAAATACAAATAAAAAACAACAGACATAAAAAAGATGGATCATCACAAAACTACGAAGCAGTCAAGGGGACGGTGCCTGCGTGATGACATTCGCCCAGGAGTGTGGTCTCAGGGGTGACGTCCTTGCATGTGCGCTTTATGTGTTACCTCTTAACACTAATTTATCTTACTATAGTATTCCCTATACTGATTGCTACTTTCAGGTTTGTTTCAATCTACCGATTGGTGACCAGCATTTGTTTTTCTGGACTTAAGGCCCCTTTACACGGGTCAATTATCAGGTAAACGAGCGTTCACAGGGCAACGATCAACCGATGATTGAGAAAACTATTGTTCATTGGCTGATTGTATCATTTATGCAGCATGAAATATTATCGTTGTCGGCAGCGTTAGGCCTGTAGCCTATAAGACACTGGGCTGAGTCCCTGCGCAGGCTGGCGTGATTACATTATTGCATCACGCTGGCATACGCAGGGGTCCCGTCTGAAATGGTGGAGCCCTACATCAATCACGGGAACGGGGCTAGTTAAGTACAAATTTTTTGGGGGGCCTGGCTGTGTGCCACTATGTACAAGGGGGGTGTGTGGCACAATCTACTTGGGGAGCTGTGTGGAGCTATCTACTACGGGTGCTGTGTGGCACTATCTACTAGGGGGGGCAGTGTGGCACTATATGCTGGGGGGGCTGTGTGGTGCTATCTAATAGGGGGGCTGTGTGGTGCTATCTACTAGGGGGGCTATGTGGCACTATACAGGGGGGTGGGCTGTGTGGCACTATCTACTGGAGGGCTGTGTGGCACTATACAGGGGGAGGGCTGCGTGGCACTATCTACTGGAGGGGCTGTGTGGCACTATATAGGGGGTGAGGGCTGTATAGCACTATCTACTAGGTGGGCTGTGTGGCACTCTCTACTGGGGGGCTGTGTGGCACTTTACAGGGGGAGGGCTGTGGGGCACTGTTTACTAGGGGGCTTTGTGGCACTATACAGGGGGAGGGAGGTGTGGTTCTATCTACTAGGGGGGCTGTGTGGCACTATACAGCAGAAGGCTGTGTGGCACTATCTACAGGGAGGTTGTGTGGCTATATACAGGGGGAGGGCTGTGTGGCACTATATGGGGGGCTGTGTGGCACTATCTACTAGGGGGGCAGTGTGTGGCACTATCTACAAGAGGGAGAGCTGTGTGTGTGGTTCTATCTACAAGAGGGGGCTGTGTGTGGCACTATCTACAAGGAGGGGCTGTGTGTGGCACTATTTAAAGGGGGCTGTGTGTGGCACTATCTACAGGGAACTGTGTGTGGCACTATTATTATTGTGGGGCCTAAACAGGGGAAGGGCTGTGTGGCACTATACGGTGGAGGCTTAGGACGTGGATACAACTGATTAGTGTAGCACTGCCTGGCGAGACACCGGAACTATCAGCTCCTTCTGTTGCCATTCGGCGCCTTAACTATGATGCAGTCTACGCGATTACACCATCAGGCCTGCTGCATCGTTCTGCTGGATGGGGCCTGGTCTATTAACAGGGGGCTCTATGAGGGCACTATCTACAGGGGGCTCTATGGGGGTCACTATGTGTGGGGGGCACTATCTATAGGGGGAAATATGGAGGCACTTTCTGTTTCTACAGAGGGCTCTATGAGGGGCATTATCTACAGGGGGCGTGTATGTCTTTGTCGGCAAAACAGAGAACCTGTTGTTAAAATTTTAAATCCCACCCCTGATTAGATCTACAGCATGAATGTACAGGGAGAAAATGTGCAGCAACTGCATGAACCCTAAAATTCCACAGAGATTTCCAGCTGTTCTGAGGACAAATAGGGGTTCTACCAAGTAGTAAAAATGCGGGCATGGTAAATTGATCCCTTATGTATGGGTAAATATAAAACAAAGAATAAAATACATTTATAAAATTGCAACTTACCTTTGGATTTCCACGTACGCTGCAGTTCAATGTAGCATTGTATCCAGCAATGGCTACTGTATTGACTAAGGTGTGAGTGAACTGTGGGGCTTCTGTGAAGTCAAAGTCTGTGTACTCAGGACGCTTATAAGGTTTACCTAGTAGAGAAAGCAAGATATATTAATGAAAATCAACATAGTGTTCTAAAACATACAGGTTTAAAGGATATGGACATGGAATAAAATATTTTTATAAATATATATTAGTGGATACTTGAAGATTAAAAAAAGTTGGACTAAGTTTCAGGCTGTAACATTCATTCCTTCATTCATTTTCAGAACCTCTGATATGCAGTATGCAACCAGCTAACTGACCCGAATAGCGCTGTCTCCCGGATTCCAGCGCTGTTTTTTTCCCCTGGACACTCCTGTTCCAGAGATGTGGCCCAATGTTGTGTTGGCTCCCTCTATGCTATTTTGCAGTAGTTAACCGAAAGGGCGTGAACTACCCTTATGCTGCTTCGTGCTGATTGGACAGCATCAGAGGCAGGGAAGCTTGCTCCACCTAGTTGGCTAACTACCGCAAATTAGCATATAAGAAGCCAACACAACAGTGGGTCATACCTCTGGAATGGGGGGAGTCCCAGGAAGAAAAAAAACAGCACTGGAATCGGGGGGAGACAGCGCTGTTCAGGTCTGTTAACCAGTTCAAGTTATATGATCTAGTGACAAATCCTCTTTAAACCCTTCAGCCTCAATTCATGGTCAATTTAAAATAGGAATTCTGGTTGTCCCGGAATCTGGATTTGTATTATGAACTGTCCCCTTATAGCTGTTAGAAGGCAGTTAGGGTCGTTCCAGACTACGTAGCTAGATGACTATTGTAATATGATTAGAATTGGATTTCTTGCATCCACAAATACCATAGTTTTATCCAGAGTGTTACAACATAAGAAGTAGACTTTTCTAACAAACAAAATCAGAATACTACCTCTGTTGCAGAGAGAACATATAATGAAAGTAACCAAATGTCTGACCTTCCTTCTCAATAAGTGCACTGTTTGGTGTCTTTGTTGCTGTCTCGCTAAGGCCACACATATTTTCAGAAAATACCCGGAAGTAGTATTCATTTCCTATCACAAGATCAGAAATGGTTGCGCTCGTTCTGTGGTAGTGCTCCAGAACTGTAAACCATTCCTGAAAATACACAATACAACAGAGTAAAAACACGAAATCCAGTCAATAAGGAAGATGAGCTTGAAGCATTTCAAGAGATCCACTGCAAATAATGACTATATAACTAAGAAAAAACCCATAGGCCCATATTTACCTAAAGCAAGGTAATATCATATGCTGGACAAGCAGTGTCTCGGTAAAAAAATTAACTGTTTTCATAATATAATACTCCTTATCTAAACTACTGCCGCACAATGTGGCTGCTTACATTGAAGGAGCAATGTCAGGGCAGCGACTCTGCATAATAGCATTGTTACTACAGTAATAATTGTGCTACCAGCAAATAGTATTAGTACATTCCTAGTCTTATTATGAGACACTATATCCAAGGGCCTTGCTATGGTGGGTGCAAAGGTAGCAGTCGCACCCCGGCCATTGTGCCTGAAGGAGCCCAAAACACGTCCTATCACATAAGAAAACACCAGTATTATAAATGGCACATGGTAGGGCCCTGATACAGATTTTGCATTGGGGCTTCTGACTATATCTAGGTTTGTTTGATAGTTAATATTTTTGTATTGACACTATTATTCCAGTAAAGAAACCAACTTTGAGATTTCTTCACTGTCTAAATTGAATCTTCACCTTTTTTTATTGGCAAGTCAGCAAATGTAACATCTATTTTTACTCTGCTACATGGAAAACTCTACCTGCTGTTGATGGATATTATCTGGCCTTTATTTGTATTTTAATTATTGCTTATGTCTCAATTTAGTACTGCCATAGAGTTGGGTGGAGCACTGCATACTTGACCGTCACCCCATACAAACTCTTCCTTATCACCGGAAATGTATTGAGGAGGAACAGGGGACTTTGACTCCGATACTAGGGGGTTCCCAGCAATTTTCCATTCATTTAGATGCTTTTGTTTTTAGCTGGAAACCCTTTACCTACTGCAACCAGGTCCATTAACACAATGCATAGTTTAATTTACGATGGATTGAAACACTGATCTAGCTAGACCTTTGGGTTCACCAAACATGAGCAAGTGTCTCACAAAAATGAAACATCTGCACACCTCAAAACCTCAGGATGTCACATGATCCATCAGAGTTCTATCCAAGTGCAAAGAAATTGATCAGTTTAATTAAATATAAATCAATATTTAAGAAATTAATCATGGCATCCAGTTGGGCCACAAATGGGTTATTTTGGGTTAGCTTTAGAGGAGGTTTACATACGCTATACTATGAAATGCTGTTTTCCTTATTTATAAAATATAGTTTTAAGATGATCTGTAATTATTTAATGCTAGTATTAAACTACTTATATTTTAAAACAACAAACCATTGTTTTCTTATCAGCCTTCTGAATTGTGTATCCCGTGATAGCAGCATTGCCATTGTCCGTTGGTGGCTTCCATTCTAATGCAACATTCTCTCCCCAGACTTCTTCAATTACTACTGATTCAGGAGGTCCAGGTCGTTCTGCATAAATCAACACATAAAGTTTTATTGCTTTCCAATTTCATTGATGTACTTGGTCATCACCGCTACCTCTAAAATGGCAACCTGACAATTCAATCATCACTTCAAATCCATAAAAAAGATAAGCAAATGCATGTACGGTACTTAACAAATGCATGCAAAAGAATTCAATGATCTTCGTTTTGTCTTTTGTCACTTCTATAAAAACAATTTCTGGAAAATGTTTTAGGGCTCATGCACACTACCGTATTATGGCTCCCTACTAACTGCGAGTTGAATAGAGCCATAATATAGCACCCACAGAAGTCTATGGGGCCTTTGTGTACCTCTAATTTTATACAGAGTCATACAGAGGTGTCTTCATATGGAATCCAAAAGATAAAAATCATGCCATGTTTCATCGGATGCCATATTTTGGAGGTATTTTTAGCATGGCTTCTAGTGTAGAATAAATCTGTAATGCTGCGCTGTAGATAGGCACCCTAATCCATGTACCTCAATGCAGGCTTCGTTCAGATGGCTCTGTTATGTGCATGAGTGCTAAGGGCCACAATCATTATTGCATTATTAGTCATAGCCATACAAAGAATAACGAAAACGTTGCTGTGCGTGAGATAAACATATGGGTAAGAACAATGCATACCGACAATCTGAATGTAAATTGATGCTTTATCTTGGAGGTTCTCAACTTTCACCTTCAAGTCATATTTTCCGGAATGACTTCTCTCTGCTTTCCGGATGAAGAGGATGGTATCACATTCACTGTTACGAATGCTTATTTGTGTCTTATCCACGTGTGATCCATTCTTCTTCCAAGATACCTTGGGTCTTGGTCTACCCTAATAATGAAGTTATAAATACCATATATTACCACTGGTTCAGCCGCTTAATCCCTCAGAAGTGTATTCCCATGGGTATTCCCACTTTTGGGACCCACACCTATCTCTAGAATGGGGCCCTTTGATCCCCATTCTAGCTTCTGCCGCTGTCATTGGGCTCTGGCCACTGTCTGACATGGTGGCTGAGTTTTCTAGAAACAGCCTAGCGCGTTTTGCTATGCTGTTTCCAGAACTTTTGCTACGCTATTTGCAGAACTTCTCTTTGGGCCCCAATCTAGGGATAGGTGCAGGTTCCAGAGGTGCGCCTGATTTACGGGATATCCTGTATTCTGAGCAGATGGAAGTACGTCCTTTTAGGATACAGCAAGTTTTGGTCACACCGATTTTTGAAAAAGTTTTTTCATTGTTGTATTTTGTGCCATAACTTTTATATTTTCTCGTTGACATAGCCGCATAAGGGCTTGTTTTTTTAATGGCACCATTTTGGTGTTTACATATAATGTTTTGTATAAACTGTATTTTCTTTAGGGTGGGGGTAGAAAAAGAAAATAGCAATTCCTCCACTGTTTTTTTGGGTTTTGTTTTTATAGTGTTCTCCGTACCATATAAATGACATGATACTCTGCGGGTCACTATGAATATGACTGTACCAAATTTATATAGCTTTTTTATGTTTTACTACTTTTGAACAATAAAAACACTTTTAAATAAATTATTTGTTTTGTGTCTGCAGTCAAAGACCTATAAGATTTTTAATTTTCCGGCGACTTTTTAATTGCTTTTTATTCTGTTTTTTGGGAGGGAGGATAAACAAAAAAACAGCAATTCTGGCATTCAACGAGTGGGATAAATAACATCATAATTTTATAGTACAGGTTGTTACGAATGTGGCGCTACCAATTTTGTGAGTTTCTTTATTTTTTCCCCCTAATAAAGCTTTTTTCATTGTAAAAATGTTGTCGAATTTTACAATTTTATAGTTTAAAACATCCTTTTTTAATATTTTGTTTTACAATATTTATTAGACTCACAAGGGAACTTAAAGATGCAATCCTTTGATCACTTACATAGCTTACATAATACATTGCACTACTTCTGTACCGCGGTGCATTATGCCTGTCTGTCAGTATTTTACAGAAAGGCAGCCTATTAGGCCCTGCCTCTGGTGAGGCCTAATAGGCTCACATTTATGGCAGACATAGGAGCCTTTGTTAAGTCCCTTGATGCTATGACAACCCATCGGCACCCTTTGATTGTATTTTGGGGTCGCCGATGGACTGACAGAGGTAGCCCCCTCCTTCATTCAAACTCCTTAGATGCCACAGTTGCTATTGACCCTGACATCTAAGTGGTTAAGAGCTAGCTCTGATCCCGGCCATTGCAGCAGTATGTCAGCTGTATGTTACCCTGAGCCCGCGCCATGTTAGCGCCATACATGTATGGCGACTTGCATTAAGGGCCTCCTGTCTGCGCCGTAAATATACAGCACAGGGCTGGAAGAAGTTATAGTGCTTTTACATTCTATCCCTTTAGCTCCTAAACATCATTTAGCTTGAAAGTTTTCTGTGTTTGTAAATATGAAGCAGAAAACATTGCCTGAAAAAAAAACTTGTCCTTCTCTTCTGAGTGTAGCCCGGCCACCTGCCGTGACACTGTAGTCCATGTGATGGCTGCAGCCTTTGATTGGCTGCAGCAGTCACATGGGATGAAACTTCATCCAAGAAGGCCGGGCTGCGCTCAGAAGAGAGGATTGCGTCGCTAGGACTACGGACGGGGGTATAAACCGTATTAATTTAAAATTAAAAAAACAATTTTTTCACCTGCGATTTTTGCGGCGGAATCGCAGCGTTTCAGCCGCAAAAGTCTAGACAAATTTTTTGGGTGGTTTTACCTTCCCATTGCATTCAATGGAAGGGCAGCAATTCTGCAGAATGAATTTACATGCTTCAGCTTAAAAAAAAGCACCGCAGGTTATTTTCAGCTGATTTTTTCCACTATGTGTGGATAAGATTTGTTAAAATCTCATCCACACTGCTGATATTACTGTATTACGTGAATTCTCCACAATTAAATCTGTTGCAGAAAATCAGCAGTGTTTACACCTAATGTGTTCCTATCCTTAAGGGTAAGTTCACACAGTATACAAAAAACATCTGAAAATACAGAGCTGTCTTCAAGGGAAAACAGCTCCTGATTTTCAGCTATTTTTTAATCAAACTAGCTTTTATCACAGCATTTTTTACGCCCGTTTTTGGAGCTGTTGTTCTATTCCCTCCAAAAACGGCTCAAGAAATGACACACTTCTTTTTACGGGGCGTCTTTTTACGCGCTGCTATTTTAAAATGAGGCATAAAAAAACGCCTCGTCAGAACAGAACGCTGTATTTCCCATTGAAATCAATGGACAGATGTTTGTAGGCGTTCTGCTTCCAATATTTCAGCCATTTTTCAGGGCGTTTACAGCCTGAAAAACGGCTGAAAATAGGTCGTGTGAATATACCCTTAGGCTGAGTTTTGCTGTCTTATGCTTTGCCATTAAACAACCTGTCTGACACCAGGTCCTGTGTTAGTGTATAACCCACTAAAATTTTATTTCAGCAATAAGTGGACAGAGCAAGCATTAACACCAGACAAACCTAAGAAGATCCCAGGGCCCAATGGTTTTAGGGGCCCACGGTATTCTATCAAACAGAAGATGGTGTAGACAGCACGCCCACTGTGACTCTATTGCCTTAGGGACCTCATGCACCTGGAGCGGGCTGTGGTGGATTGTGGTATTGAACATGATAACATGGCTTCTCTTACGGTCTATGATAGTACGGTAAGTATCGCTGTATTACTAGCAGTGATGGATAGCAAACTGTTCATTATTTAGAGAAATTATTTAAACCCTTATGTTTTCTTCCCCCTAATTTATAACTAGTTTAACAAAAGGGAAAACCGGATGTGCAACCGTTACAGCAACTATAGGTAACAACAGCTCGACTCCTGAATAGCTAATCTGCAAGCAATGCAGCAATAATGGGAAGCAACATATCAATGTATAACCAGGTAGATTTATCTTTTTTAATCGGGGAAAGAAATTCACTGATGACCATGTCATTTCCATGTCGATTTGAGATACATAAGTGGTCTCCAACCTGTTTCATAACTGCTGTAGAGCCTCAGGTTGAAGACCACTGACATACACCATAGATCTCATGTTTTTAGACCCTTATGGGAGACGGAAGGTTTATTCATGTCAAACCTGAATTATCAGGTTCTAGGTGGAGTTAGGCTGTAAATAAAGTACATGAAACATTTACCCTTTAAGTTATGAATTTAATAAACACATTTATTATAAGTAATGTGTTAAGATTATATAAACATACCTGGAAAGGTATTACAAGGTTTACAACCTCTCCTACTTTCCGGATGTAGGTTTGTTTTAGGTGCCGTGGAAGGCGAATCTTTGGAGGTACTAAGAGAAAAGGATAAATGTACAACTAGAGCATAGAAAGTTTTGTGAAAAAGAAATCAATGAAAAGTCATACATTTCTTAATTTCATGTACATACCAAACAAACTTTATTTCAGAAATCCTCTGCAACCTGAATTCTTTTTTTTTTTTTGGTTCTGGCTAATAATAATTTCATAAGATCCACATGACCAAAGCCAAATCCTGTTATTATCTAAACTTTTCCCATTGTAATATGTGTGATTAACTAAAAATTCACCATTTTAGAGGTAAATTTATACAGAGTATCTCGGATGTCATAATAAATGTGAAATAATATTAATCTGTCTGTGGTTACTGCAGGAGAAATGTTTGGCTGCCCACAGCTCCCCCCGGCAATAACAGCAGATCACTGAAAGTGATCAACTCAGCTCATGAGTTTAATGTTATTAAAAACTGAAAATTGGGGAACTAGCCAGTAAATCATGCCAACCTACTTTCCCACACGTGGGAAAGGTGTAGATGGTGCAAAAGTCCTGAAAAAAACACCAGAAGGTTTTCTAATGGGCCTACTCTCTATTCACACCTGTACTCACCCCAACACTGAACATAAAACATGAATTAAAGCATTTACATCACTTACTAGTAAAAACAGGACAGCACAGTGTTAGGCTGGATTCACACATCGCGGTCAATATGCGTTTTTTGCCGTGAATCACAGTAAAATGCCAGGGTTTTCACCGCAACATGTGAACCCAGCCTTATGTGCTGTCAGCTGAGAAACTTTACTGAGAAATGATTGATCACACAGTAGTCTTTGGTACTTGACTGAGAATTGACATAAGAGAAATTTAGACGTAAGGCCCCTCGTTCCTAATCTATGCATTGTGTAAACAGGGCAATGATTAGCCGATGAACCAGCAAATGTTCGTTCATCTGCTGATTGTATCGTTTATACTTCAAGAAATATTATCGTTGTCGGCAGCACATCTTCCTGTGTTAACAGGGAGATCTGCTGCCGACATAATAGAAATGTATGAGGACGAGCGATCGTAGTAACTATCTCTCATCCCCATACATTACTGATCATTGCTACATGCTAGAGGAGCAAACGTTCGTCTCGCTGGTCGGTGCTCGTTTTTACGGCCAATATTGGCCAGTGTAAAAGGACCCTTAGAAACATTTAGAAAAACTGGTCTACGCAATGGAAACTTGTTATAATTTGCTCAATCAACAAATTTTAAATTGCATCCAACAGATCTTATAGATGAAATAATTATTTTACTTTAAATTCACAGTATAATATAGTAATACTATATATATATATATATATATATATATATATATATATATATGTATATATATATATATATATATATATATATATATATATATATATATATATATATATATATATATAAATCTAGTCATTACCTATAACTTCCTTTACCAGGATTGGATTTGGGTGTACTCTAGCCTCACTGTTACCGGCAGCATTTATAGATTTCACTCTCACAAAGATCTTAGATCCAGTAGGGAGCCCAGTCATTGTAAATCTTGTTTTGTCAATCAAATCCGAATTGGCAACGATCCACTCTTCCGCTAATAAAAAGTTGTGTAAAAAGGTAAGGTGACAGAAGCCAAGCAAGTTAAAATTGTAATCCTTGCAAACAAATCTCATTCTAAATTAAATTTCTGTATTTTCAGTTTTAGTGGATGATAGGTTTATAAATAGTACATAAACAAGGTGTATTTGCAATTGTTGACACGTAACTTTTGTTTTGTAAATTTGAACAACAAGCAAAGTGTTTCTTGCATTTTTTACAGTATTTGCTCAACATTTTGATCACTGTATTACGGGTCAGTGCAGGGGCCATATATTTCGCGCCAAAGATGTGATCAAGTCCCATCTTAAAAGATCAGGAAAGCCATTTTCCAAAACTAACATCCGTTTCTGGTGTAAATTAAGTTAATCTGTCATTCCAGTGGAGGCCCCGCCCCTTCATTGAAACCCCACCCCTTTCTAACCCTTTTCTGAAAGGTGGTGAGAAAAGTAAAACATTGGAAATAATGGCGCATCTACGGCATGCTCCAAAGTGTGCAACTTTTTTATGCCAGAAAACTGGTGTAAACCTTTTAATATATCCCCCCAGTATGTATAAAAAGTAGTGCAAGCAAATAGTAGAGTCATTTCCCAACCAACCAGATCACTTCCTCTCATTTTCTAATGAAAATGCACTGGTAAAATAAAAGCTAAAATTTTATTGGCTCCTGTAGGTAACTATCGTATTTTGGATGGGATTTGTTACACTCTTGTAAATATTTAATTGAAAGCTTTCTTAAGTAATAAAAGCATAGGTTCACTTTGGACCACCATTTTACCACAGTTTATATATTGAATTAATCTATATTACAAGTTGAGTCATTTTCTAAATACATTGCATTTCGTACTTTGTACTGATCCTTAGTGCCTGTTCACATTTGCGTTGCCCTTCCGTTGAGGGGTTCCGTCGGAGGTTTCCATCGGGTAATCCCTCAACGGATAGGCAAACAGAAACCTTAGCTTCCGTTTGCATCACCATTGATCTCAATGGTGACGGAAACTTTGCTAATGGTTTCCTTTTGTCACCGTTGTAAATGGGTTGACTGCGCTATTGATTCAGTCAAAACAATGGAACCCGTTCACAATGGTGACAAATTGAAACCATTAGCAAAGTTTCCATCACCATTGAGATCAATGGTGATGCAAACAGAAGCTAAGGTTTCCGTTTGCCTTTCCATTGAGGGGTTAACCTGACGGAAACCTCTGATGGAACCCCTTAACGGAAGGGCAACGCTGATGTGAACAGGGCCTTACAGTCTCTATCATACTCCAGAGTTTTATTAAAAATTTAGCTGGTTGCTATTTGAGAAAGTTGACCACCTCATTGCCAGCTACCTCTATACCTACCTGTTCTATAATTTATGGAACAGACGTACAGATCAGTGTGTGCATGGCGCCATAGAGAATAATTTAGTGTGCTATCCACAAAAAAAACAAACGGATAGGACACTGAAGAAAGTAACGGTCATGTATGCAAGACTACACTTCCCAGAATGTAAATCACCAAAGCAAGTTTTATACAGACACTGATCATTTCTGGAATGCAGGGAGATCTGAGCTCAGAAGATTCTAGAATCATGAGAGCTGCTATGGGTGAGAAGGGGCTATAATACAGGCTTAAGTTGGCAAACTTTCCACCTATCTGTCTATCTATTTATTTTTTTCACCGCAGTGTTAGGTTTGCAGCTAGTCACAGTTGGTCAGAGAGCCACCTGCACTGCCTACAAAAGAATAGAATCTTAAGACGACTGATATATCAGTCTGGTTCTTCGGTCATTACCCAACTGATATATAATGATAAGGGTCATTATCTGTTGACTTTCAGTCTGAAAGTATGCTTCAAGATGAGGGTTTATATATTTCTATTTGGTAAATACTAATAGCTTTATCTGATTCAAACAATATAGCATATATATATATATATATATATATATATATACATACACACATACATGTACAGTACTGTGCAAAAGTTTTAGGCAGCTGTGGAAAACTGCTGCAAAGTAAGAATGCTTTCAAAACTAGAAGTGTTAATAGTTTGTTTTTTTTCAATTAACAAAATACAAAGTGGATGGACAGAAGAGAAATCTAAATCAAATCAATATTTGGTGTGACCACCATTTGCCTTCAAAACAGCATCACTTCTTCTATCTACACTTGTACAAAGTCATTTTTTTGTAGGATTATAGTCAGGTGTATGATTAACCAATTATACCAATCAGGTAATAATGATCATGATTTTCATAAGTAGGTTGAAACACAATCATTAACTGTACAGAAACTGCTGTGTATAAGGCTTAAAACTGGGTGAGGAACAGCCAAACTCTGCTACAAAGGTTGTGGAAGACTGTTCATGTCATAGGTCCACCATGGCAAGACTGAGCACAGCAACAAGACACAAGGTAGTTATACTGCATCGGCAAGGTCTCTTCCAGGTAAAGATTTCAAAGCAGACTGAGGTTTCAAGATATGCTGTTCAAACCCTTTTTAAGAAGCACAAAGATATGGGCAACATTGAGGACCATAAAAGCAGTGGTCGGCCAAGGAAACAGTGCAGTAGATCAAAGACACATCATGTTTACTTCCCATTCGGAAGATGTCCAGCAGTGCCATCAGCTCAGAACTGGTGGAAACCAGTGGGACCAGGAACACCCATCTACTATTCGGAGAAGTCTCTCCAGAAATGGTCTTCATGGAAGAACTGCAGCCAAAAAGCAATACCTTTGACGTGGAAACAAGGCCAAGCAACTCAACTATGCACGAAAACATAAAAACTAGGGTGCAGAAAAGCGGGCAGTAGGTGCTCTGGACTGATGAGTCAAAATTTGAAATATTTGGATGTAACAGAAAGTAATTTTTTCACCAAAGGCCTGGAGAGCGGTACAATAATGAGTGTCTGCAGGTGACAGTGAAGCATGGTGGAGGTTCCTTGCAAGTTTGGGGCTGCATTTCAGCAAGTGGAGTTAGGGATTTGGTCAGGATTAATGGTATCCTCAGTGCTGAGAAATACAGGAAGATACTTATCCATCATGCAATGCCATCCGGGAGGTGTCTGGTTGGCTCCAAATTTATTCTGCAGCAGGAAAACAAATCCAAACATACAGCCAATGTCATTAAGAACTATCGTCAGTGTAAGGAAGGACAAGGAGCCCTGGAAGTGATGATATGGCCTCCACAGAGCCCTGATCTCAACATCATCGGGTCTGTCTGGGATTAAATGAAGAGACGGAAGAATTTGAGGAGGCCTACATCCACAGAAGAACTGTGGTTAGTTCTCCAAGATGTTTGGAACAACTTCCCTGCCAAGTTTCTCCAAAAACTGTGTGCAAGTGTACCTAGAAGAATTGATGCTGTTTTGAAGGCAAAGGGTGGTCAAACCATATATTGATTTGATCTAGTTTTCTCTTCACTTTGCATTTTGTTAATTGATCAAAAAAACAACTATTAACACTTCTAGTTTTGAAAGCATTCTTACTTTGCAGGATTTTTCCACAACTACCTAAACCTTTTGCACAGTACTGTATGTATATATATATATATATATATATATATATATATATATATATATATATATATATACATATATATATACATGTATATATATAAATAAATATATATATATATATATATATATATATATATATATATATATACTGTATATATATATATATATATATATATTTATACACACACACACCAGTAAAACCCAATCCAAATTTTCTGTTTCATTGTTTTGCAAAACAAGCCTGAAAATAACGAGATGTCATCTGTAAGGTATTTCTCTTCCAAGATTTCTTGACATTTTTCTCATCAGATTCTCGGTCCTTAGAATAGCTTCCAGATTTTGTCTCTAAATGGATTGCAGTGATCAAATGCATCACAGAGCAGGAGAATTGGCGCAGTGTTCATATAACTGTAAGTAACGGCACGGCTCTTAAAGGTTCCAGAGATCACATTGCACAGCCACTGGTCTTCTTGAATAATTTATCCCATAATATCTTCCAGTACCTTGAAGGCTGATAATCATCTTCAAGTTGTATCATCCAAATGGCGCTTAGGAATATGTAGCCCAAATGTACATAAGAGACACAGGAGCAAGCAAAAGCACATGACGACTTAAAGCAATGAGACGAATGAATGCTATTGTATAGCCTGCTATAGTATGTGAGATGGTGGAACACCTTTCTAGTAGAATAAGCTTCTATTGACTTATAGGCCTTGTAGAAAACCTTACATTGGTTATACCTCATGCGTCCACAATCTATCCACATTTTTGCAGATAAATTGCGGACCCATTCTTTTCTATGGCCCTATGCATACAACATTGATTTAAACGGTTCGTTGTGGGGGCCGCAATCGCGGGCCACTAAAGCTCAGGACAAGTACGTTTACGGTCTGCAATTGCGGATTCACCAATACTGGTGAATTGTTGTGGATCCGTGAGTCTGGATGACACACGGATGCACAACCCGGGACCGTAACAGACCCGTGGATTATCGGACCACAAAACAAATGCGGTCGTGTTCATGAGGCCTTACTTGGTGATATCTTCAATAATTTTTTTGTTTTATACATCACATTCTATAACAAATAAATACATTTAGGCGGGATTCACACGACAGGGTGCCGGCCGAGCCCGAGAGTCAGCCGGTAAAATCGGCCATTTTGCCCGGCCGGTTTGCATAAAGTTTTGCATCCGTTCCGGGCCGGGCAGATCTGGACAGTGACATCAGCGGCAAACTCCTGAAGGGGAATCCCCATGTGTTCGGGGATTCCGCTTCAGGAGTTTCCCCTGATGTCACTGCCCAGATATGGATAGAGACATCAAGCGCTCTATCCAGGAGCGGAATCCCCGAAAACACGTGGATTCCGCTCCTTCAAGGAGCTAAAGTGGGGCTAGCACATAGCAGAGCGGGGAGATACCTCCCTGCTCTTCTATCGTGGCGTCGCTACAGTAGTAGCAGCCGCAGCAGCTGCTAGCCTCGCCATCGAAGGTGTCGCCGGGCCAGGACGCTTTTAAAGCAAGCAGGGGAAGGGAGCCAGCGCAGCGCTCCCTTCCACCTGCTGTACACCCCGGCCCTACCACACAGTGTACAGCCATTCGTCCGAATGGCATCAACTCCTCCTCCTCACATGCACTCTGCGCTGTGAGGAGGAGGAGATAGAGCGCAAGCGCCAGAAAACCCGGCCATCACTCGGGACACATTCCGGTGATGGCCGTGTATTACCCGGCCCCATCCCCGGCCGAAAGAGCATGTCCTATTTTTTGACGGCCGGTTTTCCCGGCATTCAAAAAATCGGTCGTGTGAATAGCCCCATTAGGGGTCTATTATTCCTAATGCAGCCGGGTGCCGGCCGATTTATGAACGTCCGGCACCCGGCCGGGAAACCCTGTCATGTGAATGAGGCCTTAGATCTTTGTAGTATCTTTTTCCAAATCTGACCAGATTGGGTAACAATAATCTAAAGTCTATAAATATCTTAAAGGGTAACTAAATATTCAACAAACTTCTGACATGTCATAGTGACATCTCAGTAGTTTTGATTGGTGGGGGTCTGAGCACTGAGACACCACCAATCGCTAAAACGAAGCGGCAGAAGCGCTTGTGTGAGTGTTCAGCAGCTTCGTTTCGGTTCTCTGATACATCGGCTTTCCGGAAAAAGCCGAATAGTGCTACTGCCGCTTCGTTTTAAATTGGTGAATCTCGGACCCCCACCAATCAAAACTTCTGACATGTCACTATGACATGTCAGAAGTTTGTTGAACATTTAGTTACCCTTTAAGTACAATTCTGAGTATATTGTATAAACTATATGCAGATTATTGCATGTATAGTGTACATTTCTAAGATCTTGGCTTCTGGGCCCAGGATCTGAATCTGACTAGGGTAGTATGTAGTTTTTCTTCTGGTTTTCACCATGGTAAATTTGCTTTCTCAAAAACGGACCTTACTGCATATGTAAATTGTAAGATCAAACAGGAGCTGCACATTTTTATGTGCCGTGTGTAGAATATGTTGACCCTTTAAAAATAATAGATAATTGGTTGTCAATCTCCAAGGATTTCTCTTTGTATTGAAGAATATATTTAATGACTTTTCGTCTGTGTCTTCCAGTGTCTTGTGAAATATTTTTTTTTATAATTGGCTAATTGTATCCCTAGTTAGCAATTATTCAGGTGTAGACTGGAAAATCAGTTGTATTATGTGTTCATTACTATCTAGAAAATAGTAGTTACAGCTTATATATGTTTCACTAAATCAATATCTTAGAATACTTGCTGTGTCCCAACTTGCCCTCAGGAAAGATTATAAATATGATGTGTAAGCAGAATGAAGATGTTACCACAATGCACAAAGCACCTTTTAGGAAATACAGACAGGAAAAAAGCAGATACAATATAACTATAGATATTATGGAGGCAATATAGCAGGAATGGGATTAACCAGTGAATAGTAATAATGTTTTCTTTTCTTGGTGATCATTTCTAATTTTGTTAAGTAAAATGTTGTTGCAGTATAAATTTGCACATAGTTGTATCACTGGGCATTCACATTCAAGTTTCGAGGCTGTTTATTACTTATTAGTATAACAGATTGCACAATTGGCGTAGTAGCAATGGCAATATTGAGTCTAATACTGGCAAATCAGCTATTTAAAGCATATATGAACCTTTAAATACAATTATACAACTTATTTAGGCCAGAGTCACACACACACACTCTTGACACAGTTTTTGGCACGATTTTTCTTTTAGCCAAAGCCAGAAAAGAATCCCAAAGGAAAGAAAGGTATAAAGAAAATAGAGATGCATCTCCTTTCCTTTGTGTCCACTGGTATGTTTGGCTCAAAAAACTGAGCCAAACACTGCACCAAAACTGTGTGTGTGATCCTGGCCTCATAGATATTTTTTATATACTGTAAAACTTTGTAAATACATTGCAAGTAACTTTGTAAATACATTGCAAGTAACTTATTAAATACATTGCATTACTTGTTTTGCACTGATAGCCTGTATTATATATCACAGAGCTCCATTCACAGTTATGCTGGTTGTCATTGGAAACTGTCGAGGAGCTTGTTGTCAGACACATTTTTTAACAGCTTAGCTGAAGTCTAATAATTCAATGGGACAGTTTTTCCTACATTCGATTACTGTACAGTGCCAGAATACAAATCACCAGAGCAAGCTATGTATGTGCAGACATTGAGCCAGCAAGAAATGGTGCAAGATTTCAGCTCTGAAGCCTGCAAAGTTGTGACTGCAGCGCTGGAGAATCATACAGGCTGTAACTCTGGATCAGTACTGATTACTTTTTATGTAAATCAATTCTATATGCAAATTGTGAACTGTTGTTCAAAGGTTAACATATGCTTTCAATGGGTTTGAGGATTTTGGAGTCACATTTTGAAAAGCTTCTGCCCATACATACAAAGGTAATCTACCTGGTCTACTTCATAAGTCCAGAAATAAGCACCTTCATATAGGAATACAGCAGTAAAACGCTCTACATATATTCCATCAGTCTGGACATTTCCATTGGAGACCAGGTAGTTTACCTGCCAAAGGTGAAGAACTATATTTTCCTGGCTGGATTGGCATGGCATTTAGTAACAGTAGAAGATATATGACAGCAAGACAACAGTAAATACTAGATGTGCACAACAGGTAATGTAAAGCATTTCTCTAATGCAAAAGTGGAAAATATAATAGAATGTAAAGCTGTATTTAATGTCATATATTTAGCATTTTGCATTAGAGATAAACAACATGCCCGCTACTTAGAAATAGTAATGAATGTATGACTGGTGAAGCACAAGTACGCAGCACAAGAAATGTTTTGGCATATGAGTTTTACCTTTGTCGGGGTCCTCCTGGAAGTCTTCAGAAAATATTTCTTTGTTTTGTAACATAACTTGTACCCGCTTCTCTATGGGTGTTATCTCTATCAATTTGGCTTTTTGTCCTTTGCTTTCCAATAACTTCTGATTCTCATTGTGCTCTATTTTCTTCTTTGTCTGCTTTTTAAGGTTATTCCAAGCTCTTTTAATCTCTTCAATTGACCTTTTTTTGCCCCCCAAAGCATTCAACTGTTTTTGGATGTCCGCCCACATTTTATCCTTATCTGCTGGGCTTGTTTGGGCTCCAAAGAGCTGGGGCCCCAGTTTGGCAATGTTATTCACTAAAGTGTTCAGCTCCTCATCAGTAAGTTTCGGCTTGTCTGCAGTTCCTATTAAAAATGGGGTAACCTCAGACAAATTCATTGTTACATATATTCTCCAGGCTATACAACTCTTCTTTACAGGAAACACTGATGCACATCAAAACATTTATTTCTTTCTAAGGACTAATATTACCTTTCCATCTGATGGCTTAAAAAAATATTTAAAGAGCATGTGTCACCATTTTATAATTAATGCTATATGTAATATATTCTCCAGGGAGTATTCAATTATATTATGTTGTTTGGCCATCTTTAAGATTAATTTGAAGGGATTTGCTTAATTTTTAATTATCCTATAGAAGGAGCTTGTTCATTTTGGGCCAACCACTGCAATAGACAGTTAAAATATTTCCTCTTCTGACTCCCAAGTGGCTCATGTCAGAGCTGCTGGGATTTCATGGCTAGCACATACTTCAGCTGCAGACTAGCAGCGGACAGCAGGGCATCTTCAGAATGCAGCCATTCGGTAAGTGATACTTTGGGGATAAGTATAGCCCGATACCTCTGCTCAAAGGCTAAATTGTCAGTTTCTGTCTGGAGTTACACCATTAAGAAACCAAGGTGAGAGTTAGAGGATCACAGTGTAATCTGTGTAAGGATAATAACCTTCAAATAAAAGAACCCTATTTACTATTTCTTTCTAAAATAATTGCCCTAAAACATACAACAACATTGTGTTGACAGATGCTCTTTATTTATATACAAAATTTAACTTTTTTCTACATTGGTAGAATTACATTACTCTTAGGGCTCATGCACACTTAAGTGAAATTCTTAAGTGCCCTATCCGTTTTTTATAACGGATAGCACACTGACATTCATTTGTAAGGGCCCATTTTGCGGATCCGTGTATCCGATCCGCAAATCATAGAACATGTATAATTCCTGTCCGTGTGTGGTTCGTTTTTTGTAGATCGGTTGCCAGGCAAAATCAGGGCAGGCCGATTTTCCCTCCATTCTTTTGCGGGTCCGTGAAATACGGATGCGGAATGAACGCAGAAACCATACGGACATAAAAAAATGGACACTCGGATCCACTTTTTATAGCTGTATAAACGGTGAAGGATGTGTACATGAATGGCCTTAAGAGTATTCCAGTGTATGGTTATTGGGATGCAGATATTTAGAAACATATCGGATTGAGTTCAATCCACACTAATTTAGTAAAAACTATTTCCAATAATGCAATGGAACACAATCTAAAATGACTGTTCCAAACTTTCACATAGCTAATAACCTTGGAGAGCAGAGTAACTGCCATATAAACCAAATTTCACTACACTAGTTGGATATTCTAAAGCATTCATCAGCACAATACACAGTGGATGTTTACATGGTAAAAAATTCAGTCTTACTGCTTTACCTCCAGTTATATCCTCCTGCAGATCATCTTCGATGTCAGGGGTTCCTGCCAGATCCTGAAGCTGTAACATTTCCTCCACACGTTTCTCCAGGGCAGAGAGATCCTTTTTAGGCTCAGGCAATACTGCTTTCTCCACATTACTTTCTTTTTTGCTGTGCTTTAGTTTATTCTTGGTTTGCTTTTTGAGAGCATTCCAGCCTTTCTTTAAGTCTGCAATGGATCTGTTATTGCCTCCCTTGGCGTTCACCTTGGCTTGGATGTCTGCCCATATATTACTCTTCTCTGCTTTGGTGGTTTTCGCAGACAAAGCACCACATATACTTGGCCCATTCTTAGACACACAATCCACTAACAAATCCAACTCCTGATCTGTAAATTCAGGCTTCTCCTGCTTTTCATTTCCTCCTAGTAAAGAGGCATCAGCTGTAGAAACACTGTTTTCAGGAACAAGGGTTGGGCCTAGGGTTGTGTCTGACTGTCATTGGAGTTGTTGGCAGTTATATACCGAACACATTTAATCTATGCTAGCATTAAACCAGGCACTCACACTAGTGTCAATGTTTTGGTACTGTACATCAATTGGTTCAATGTGTAGTTTAGTCAATTTTGTAAGCGAAAGTCAAATTTTTGGTCTACAAGCAAGTAGCATTTAAGGGAAAGGTACAATGCATTCCAGACTAAAAGAGATACACCGTTCTTCTAATCACTGTCAGTCTCACCTTTCTATCTAACTTACATGTAATTTTCTTGCGGGTCTATTGTACTTACCTGCCATAGGACTGATATAACAATAATAAGTATCAATGTAAAAAAATTGTAATACATTTTTGCATTAAAACCCAAGACACTGTCAGACAATGCTAAAAGTTAAAGCGATATTCGTCTGTTTGTAACCATCTACAATTTGCTTTTGGGGATATGTCACTGGGGAAACCCTTTTGAAATTTTTAATAAATTGTTTTGGTATATAGTAAAATGATGCAAGTGTTGTATACTCACCCCCTTCAAAGCAGTACTCAATTATATAGCCATCCAAACCTGCAGCACCAATGTGGTCTGGGGGACGCCATTTCATTGTCACTGAGTTGTCAGTTACTCCATCTACTGTTAACATGGTTGGCGCACTTGTGACAGCTAGAAAGAAATTTAAAAAAAATAATTGATCAATACAATCTAATGAAAATGGAAACATTTGCTGGTGAGTGGTCCATTGTCTGCCTAGTAGACTGACCCTGTTCTCCATTTTTAGTGTGAACCCTCAATTTACTTGTATTCCCAAATCGTTTGGGAATTATTTTTATAAAACCATTGAAGAGAGAAAACAATGGAATGCAATGTAAATTGAGAAAAGGTTGTTTTTTTAAAGTGCAGGATAATCTATGGTAAATTATGATAAAACCACTTATATTATAAGGAAACCTATATATATTAGTAGACTACTGACTCTCATCTTTTATATTACAGTGAATGCTGAGTCACAGTTTGTAGTCTGTTGCTAAGAAGAAGTGAGAACAATCTTGCAAAATTTTAAATGGCACGCAGAAAATCTCAATAAGTCTGTAGCTATATGAGCAGCAGCATTTTGGCTTCCCCTGTCAGCAGTTACAGACTGTAATGGTTCAGCAGGATAATAGCAGGATGAACTCAGAGAGATTTCAAAGGTAAACCTACACATTAATATGTATCTATGCTGCTCTTTATGGAAGAAAACTCACTACTAGGGTCTTACTGGCAACCAGAGTAACAGATGATCCTCTGGTGAGCCCAGACTCTGACACCATAATGGGCCCCTAATACAACATGTACCCAAAGGTCCAGCACAATACAACCACATTTGAAGACGTTTTGGAGACAATTACTTTCTGCTAAGGGTTTAGAGTATTCACAAATAATCTATGAGATTTTATAGATGGTATGTACTTATGATGCAATTAAAAGTGGATGTACACATGTTCTGTATAGATGGAGGGCAGAGACATAAGTTGAAGCTCATGGACTTCGATGCTCAATCTCTAGCAGGACCTCCTACTTATTATGTGCCATTTATAATACTGTTGTCTTTCTATGTGGCAGAGAAGGCTTTGGGCCCCTTAGGCGCCAGTGCCTAGGTGCTACTACTGCTTCTGCACACCGTATAGCCACGCACCTTTTGGAATGTGGGCCCTCAGAATAATTTCCTCTGGTGGGCTAAAGGAATCCAAGTGAGACACTGCTCACTACTGCCTACTTCTAGGCAGTAGACCCAAAATGACAGACTATGCTCAGGTTATATTAGCCCATTGCTTAGTGTAATATGTTCTACTGTTACTTTAACACAAACATTTACCTAGTGGGACAAAGGGCTTGGAGGGCATGCTTGGTTTAGAAATTCCTATTGAGTTGACAGCAAAGACCCGGACTTCATATGCAACACCTTCAATCATTTTTTTGGGTTCAAAGTTTGTTTCTTTACATAATTCAAAATTTAGCCTCATCCACCTGGAGCTTTGCTTCTTCTTCCTTTCAATAAAATATCCTATGAAATAAATTATTATTAGTCTTGTTTCTGGTAACACATTGAAAGTATTACAAAATAATTAACTATTCAGTGTTTCATCTCTCACACTAAATACTGTATATTGAATGATTGCTCGATCATTCTAAATGCATTATATTGATAAATGATCTGATAGGTAAGATTTACATGTTTTATGAACAATGGCAGATCATCATATGGGCGGTTCGAACCCGAGGCACCCAGGGGGCACATGGCCACCCGAACTGCACATAATCTTAAAAACTATGCAGCGCACTTGCTGTCACTGCGGAGATGGGGAGAAGGTGCAGGGAGAGCAATTCAGGGCGGGCTTAGCCAGGATAGTGAAAGCTACGCCTCTCTACATAAAAGTGCTCCGAATAGTAGGCTAAAGGACCTGTGAAGATGTCATGCCCATGTGACCCCCGTCTACCAATCAGGTCCTTCTACCACAGTGAAGAAGCAGAATATCTGCAGAGGAGAAGGCCCACCCACCAGTGAAGTCTTTACGCAGAGCTCCACGCTGGTGAGTGCTTTTCCAAACTCCCATCCCTTCATCCCTCGCTCCATCTCTTCATCGGTTCATCCATCTATTACCCCCTCCCTCCCTTCATCCCTCCATTACCCCCTCCCTTCATCTCTCACTTACTCCCTCCCTTCATCCCTCCATCACTCCCTCCCTTCATTCCTCCATCACTCACTCCCTCCCTTCATCCCTCCATCATTCCCTCCATCCCTTCATCCCTCCATCAATCCCTCTCTCCATCACTCCCTCCATCACTCACTCTCTACATCCCTCCATCACTCACTCCCTCCCTCCCTTCATCCCTCCACCACTACCTCCCTTCATCACTGCAATGTGTGACGCTATCTACAGGGGGCGGTTTGGCACTATCTACAGGGGGCTGTGTGTTTGTGGCACGATCTACAGTGGGTTGTGTGTGTGTGAAGCTATCTAAAGGAGGCTGTGTGTGGCGCTATCTACAGGGGGCCGTGTGGCACTATCTACAGTGGGCTGTGTGTGCGACGCTATCTACAGGGGATGTGTGTGGCGCTATCTACAGGGGCTGTGCGTGTGACGCTATCTACAAGTGGCTGTGTGTGATGCTATCTACACGGGGCTGTGTGTAATGCTATCTACAGGGGATGTGTGTGACGCTATCTACAGGGG
Organism: Rhinoderma darwinii; assembly: GCF_050947455.1. Taxonomy (NCBI): domain Eukaryota; kingdom Metazoa; phylum Chordata; class Amphibia; order Anura; family Rhinodermatidae; genus Rhinoderma; species Rhinoderma darwinii. The sequence continues at coordinate 127,546,185 of NC_134689.1, forward strand.
CTATGTGTGGCACTATCTAGAGGGGGCTGTGTGTGGCGCTATCTACAGGGGACTGTGTGTGATGCTATCTACAGGGGGCTTTGTGTGATGCTATCTACAGGGGATGTGTGTGACGCTATCTACAGGGGGCTGTGTGTGGCGCTATCTACAGGGGGCTGAGTGGTACTATCTACAGGGGGCTGTGTTTGTGACGCTATCTACAGGGGCTGTGTGTGACGCTATCTACAGGGGGCTGTGTGTGTGGCGCTATCTACAGGGAGGGTGTGACGCTATCTACAGGGGGCTGTGTGTGTGACGCTGTCTACAGGGGGCTGTGTGTGTGACGCTATCTCCAGGGGCTGTGAGTGTGACGCTATCTACAGGGGGGCTGTGTGTGTGATGCTATCTACAGGGGTGTGTGTGTGACGCTATCTACAGTAGGCTCTGTGTGATGCTATCTACAGGGGGCTGTGTGTAACGCTATCTACAAGGGGCTGTGTGGCGCTATCTACAGGGGGTGTGTGTGGCGCTATCTACAGGGGTGTGTGTGTGGCGCTATCTACAGGGGCTGTGTGTGACGCTATCTACAGGGGGATGTGTGTGGCACTATCTACAGGGGGTGTGTCTGACGCTATCTACAGGGGCTGTGTGTGTGACACTATCTACAGGGGCTGTGTGTGTGACGCTATCTACAGGGGCTGTGTGTGTGACGCTATCTACAGGGGCTGTGTGTGTGACGCTATCTACAGGGGCTATGTGTGTGACGCTATCTACAGGGACTGTGTGTGTGAGACGCTATCTACAGGAGCTGTATGTGTGACACTATCTACAGGGGCCGTGTGTGTGATGCTATCTAAAGGGCTGTGTGTGTTACGCTATCTACAGGGGCTGTGCGTGTGATGCTATCTACAGAGGCTGTGTGTGTGATGCTATCTACGGGGGGGGGGGGGTGACGCTATCTACAGGGGCTGTATGTGTGACACTATCTACAGGGGGCGGTGTGTGGCGCTATCTACAGGGGGCTGAGTGTAGCGCTATCTACAGGGGGCTGAGTGGTACTATCTATAGGGGGCTGTGTTTGTGATGCTATCTACAGGGGCTGTGTGTGACGCTATCTACAGGGGGCTGTGTGTGTGGCGCTATCTACAGGGTGGTGTGACGCTATCTACAGGGGGCTGGGTGTGACGCTATCTACAGGGGGCTGTGTGTGTGACGCTATCTCCAGGGGGCTGTGAGTGTGACGCTATCTACAGGGGGGCTGTGTGTGTGATGCTATCTACAGGGGCTGTGTGTGTGACACTATCTACAGTAGGCTGTGTGTGATGCTATCTACAGGGGGCTGTGTGTGACGCTATCTACAAGGGGCTGTGTGGCGCTATCTACAGGGGGTGTGTGTGGCGCTATCTACAGGGGTGTGTGTGTGGCGCTATCTACAGGGGCTGTGTGTGACGCTATCTACAGGGGGATGTGTGTGGCACTATCTACAGGGGGTGTGTCTGACGCTATCTACAGGGGCTGTGTGTGTAACACTATCTACAGGGGCTGTATGTGACGCTATCTACAGGGGCTGTGTGTGTGACGCTATCTACAGGGGCTGTGTGTGTGTGACGCTATCTACAGGGGCTGTGTGTGTGACGCTATCTACAGGGGCTGTGTGTGAGTGTGACGCTATCTACAGGGGGGCTGTGTGTGTGATGCTATCTACAGGGACTGTGTGTGTGACGCTATCTACAGTAGGCTGTGTGTGATGCTATCTACAGGGGGCTGTGTGTAACGCTATCTACAAGGGGCTGTGTGGCGCTATCTACAGGGGGTGTGTGTGGCGCTATCTACAGGGGTGTGTGTGTGGCTCTATCTACAGGGGCTGTGTGTGACGCTATCTACAGGGGGATGTGTGTGGCACTATCTACAGGGGGTGTGTCTGACGCTATCTACAGGGGCTGTGTGTGTGACACTATCTACAGGGGCTGTGTGTGACGCTATCTACAGGGGCTGTGTGTGTGACGCTATCTACAGGGGCTGTGTGTGTGTGACGCTATCTACAGGGGCTGTGTGTGTGACGCTATCTACAGGGGCTGTGTGTGTGTGTGTTGCTATCTACAGGAGCTGTGTGTGTGACGCTATCTACAGGGGCTGTGTGTGTGATGCTATCTACAGGGGCTGTATGTGTGACGCTATCTACAGGGGCTGTGCGTGTGATGCTATCTACAGAGGCTGTGTGTGTGATGCTATCTATGGAGGGGGGGTGTGACGCTATCTACAGGGGCTGTGTGTGTGATGCTATCTACAGGGGCTGTATGTGTGACGCTATCTACAGGGGCTGTGCGTGTGATGCTATCTACAGAGGCTGTGTGTGTGATGCTATCTATGGAGGGGGGGGTGTGACGCTATCTACAGGGGCTGTATGTGTGACACTATCTATAGGGGGCGGTGTGTGGCGCTATCTACAGGGGCCTTTGTGCATGTGGTGCTTTACTTTACAGTGTTTGAAACAATTATATTCAGGGGCGCAGTGTATGGTGCTATTATATTTAGAGGCACAGTGTGTGGCACCATGATAATTTTATCTTCGTTTATAGGTATAGAAATGTTGGAAAAGTGAGAAACAGAAGACATCTAAGTGGCAAATTCTGCAGAAATGAGTCATGGCCGGGAGAAGTCGTCATGAAAGTCTGGACTGGATGCAGAAGAAAAGAGGAAACAAGTTACCAGAATCTGAGAAGTCGTCACCTGTGAGTCACTAGGTTTAAAGAGAATCGGTCACCGCTCCTGACATGTTTATTATAGGAAATCCTTGTGTTTTACAAAAAGTCTTTGTGCAGTCCAGGACTGATAGACAAATAGGTGTTACCATTCCCCTTGTCAGGAGGATGTGTCCCTGCACAGTGTGATACTGTCAGCGATGGTTGGAGATTCTCACTATGTAGGGACCCAGCCCTTTGACAAGGGGAATCGTAACACCCATTTGTTAATGCTTGCACAAAAAGGTAGTGTTAACAATAGTTACGGTCTATAGGCTACTTAATCCGCCACTGTTTATGAAATATAAATGTTGTTGATTCCAAGAATAGCTGATGTATGTACTTCATGTCACATGTAACCAGATGCAAATAAATGTTATTATGCGTCATCCAGAATCGCAGTGCAAATGAAAATTGGGGTACATTTTTACTCACCCAGAATTGGGCATCCTCCATCATATAATGGTGGTTCCCATTTCATAGTACACCAATCCTCCCCTACCTCTGTTACATCTGGAGCTAATGGGGCATCTGGGATGTCTAATAAAATAAGTCAGGCATTGCATTAGCAATATACAAAGAAATATTTGACAAAAAAATACAAAGATGTCTGGCAACAGCTTTATTTGTCTGCTATTGGACATATTCCAAGTACAATACACATGTCATACATACTTGCCATTCATCCTTTCCAACTCAAATATAGAAGTGTATAATGCGTCTATTGTATCTGTTGTATTAGAAGAATTTCCATACCAGCTCAGAAAGGACTTTCTGTCCCAAAAAGAGTGCCACTCATTTTGTGAATTTTAGGAGCTGGCATATAAATATGTGCAAGTGGTATCGTCCAACTGTACTGAGTAAGCACATTCATAAGAATATTACTTTGAATGACCATAACTTACCAACAACTTTAATTTTGATGTGAGCTACAGCTTCACCGGCCTCATTTTTTACCATTATCCTGTATGTTCCGGTATCATCTTTCTCAGCGGAGTCAATGACTAACAACCCATGATCAAGGTATGTCTCTGCCCTTATACGACCGCTCAGCTCTGTGATCCACTGAAGGGATATAAAAAGGCAGGATAGCCAGTTTGTATAACAAAATTATGCATTATATTGGACAAGGCTTTACTGCTGTGCATAGCAGACTCTGAACATGTAATGTATGTCCGCAGCAACAGTTACAGACAGAATGTACCTTGTCTCCCCTGCTCCATATAATTTTGGGGGCCGGTTCTCCAGTAACAGGCACCTCAAGCCTTAGCTTTGTTCCTGCTACAACCACCACAGTGTTATCAGGGTAATTGAGAGAATCAAAATGGATTTTTGGAGGATCTGTAATGAAATTACCAGTACCAGAACTTAATTCCATGCTTTAATTTCCAAATGAATATTTTTTTTATGAGGTATAATAGGTAAATGTGTATACTCACCGATAACATGTACGTTGGCTGGAATATTGATTAAATAAAGATCTGGAACAAATACGTAGTCACCTCCATCTTCCACAAGAGAATTTGCTATAACTAATCTGTGATTCCTATAAAATTGATATAACATACACGTCATACGTTTTCTTGTTTAGAAATATTTTTTTAATTTCTCCTTCAGTTATTGACTGTGCTCAGTTGTTATAGTTGTTAATATTTAGATTTTTTTTTAAATTAATTTGAGCGAGGTTGTACTGTATATCCTTTCAAACCCAAAGTGGCAGATGTATGCATTTATTTTTGCCAGTTTTCTGGTGTAGATATATTGAAAAATATGTTGTTCAGGTCTAATGCCACATTTATGAAGCATATGTGTCAGAAAAAGTGGGCGTTACTTTAGAGAGCCAACACGGATGGTTCCATTATAAAAAAAAAAAAATGGACATCTTTGTCTTTAGATCAGTGTTTGAAAAGAATGCCAGACCTGGTATTGTCGTAAGACTACAACAGAAACTGGCGCTTCCTGCACTAGGAAAGAGACTGGCGCACTGCTGGTATGGTGCACCAGTAATAATCAATCTCCCTCTATGTGTATTTTGCCAATGCCTGGTATGATTAAGAGATAGTTTTAATTTTTAAAAAAAGAATTGCCTGGATATTTGGTGACTCTAAACTATGACGGAAAACAACACTTTTGTACATTTTGTACATTCCTATTACTTACAAATATTTTATAAACTATTAAAATAATTTACTTTTATTTTTCCTTCAAACTAAAACCTAAATCATGAAAGTTTATATCACACCTAGCATTAAAATGAGTGCAAAAGAAAAAATATTGTGAAGAATGATCATAAATTAATTCATAAATCATTGAGCTCTATTAGGGTGATCTCACCTTCCCTTATGAAATAATTTCACACGGTCGCTGCCATGGATGAGCTGCCCATTTCTGTACCATCTTCCAGGCACATACTCAGAGATTTCACACTTCAGATGAATTTCCTTGCCAAGGTTCACAGTCAGATCAGTCAGGGGCTGTAATATCTTCAGTGGTCGCACTTTAATAAGACACAGAGACATTTTATGAACATTAGGTTTCACTGCTGGCCTTTGCTTACATAGTATTAGGCCTCATTCACATGACAGGGTTTCCCGGCCGGGTGCCGGCCGTTCATAAATCATAAATCTGCCGGCACCCGGCTGCATTAGGAATAATAGACCCCTAATGGGGCTATTCACACGACCGATTTTTTGACGGCCGGGAAAAAATAGGACATGCTCTATTTTCGGCCGGGTACCCGGCCGCCCGGCTCCCATAGAAGTCTATGGGGCCGGGTAATACACGGCCATCACCGGAATGTGTCCCGAGTGATGGCCGGGTTTTCCGGCGCTTGCACTCTATCTCCTCCTCCTCACAGCACAGAGTGCATGTGAGGAGGAGGAGTTGATGCCATTCGGATGAATGGCTGTACACTGTACACTGTGTGGCAGGGCCGGGGTGTACATCAGGTGGAAGGGAGCGCTGCGCTGGCACCCTTCCCCTGCTTGTTTTAAAAGCGCCCTGGCCCAGCGACACCTTCGATGGCGCCGCTTGCAGCTGCTGCTGCGGCTGCTACTACTGTAGCGACGCCACTATATCAGAGCAGGGAGGTATCTCCCCGCTCTGCTATGTGCTAGCCGCACTTTAGCTCCTTGAAGGAGCGGAATCCCCGTGTTTTCGGGGATTCCGCTCCTGGACAGAGCGCTTGATGTCTCTGTCCATATCTGGGCAGTGACATCAGGGGAAACTCCTGAAGCGGAATCCCCGAACACATGGGGATTCCCCTTCAGGAGTTGCCGCTGATGTCACTGTCCAGATCTGCCCGGCCCGGAACGGATGCAAAACTTTATGCAAACCGGCCGGGCAAAATGGCCGATTTACCGGCCGACACTCGGGCTCAGGCGGGACCCGGTCGTATGAATCCCGCCTTAGAGTTTAGCTCTATCATTTCTTATTAACATTCATCTATACATATATGCAATTCAAAATAAAAGTGTAACAAACACAGCAGAAATTACATCAATAATACACAAGATATTTAATGCAGTAAAGTAGAAGACAAATGAGACATCCATAAAAGCCCTTACAGTCCACTTGGAGTTGTGCTGCCGATTGACCTCCTGTGGTCATCACAGAATAGGTGGCTGAATCTCCTCTGTCTGCCTCATCTATAATTAATATGTGCTTTTTACCATCCACCTTTAGCCTGTATCTTGACCTAGGCTCATTTGTAATCTCCACTCCATTTTTAAACCTGGCAAAATAGAAATAATACTTGCGTCACTTAAACATATAAGTGTACTTAACCAGTCGCTCGTAAGCTACGCATGGCTCCCAGCCAGTTGTCAATTAGTTATTATTGTGCACCAATGGTAAGTGATGGTAAGTCTTAGGCTATATTCACATCTCTGTTGCAGATTCCATAAAATTGAATGGGAAAAATAACGCTGCATGCGGTGCTATTTTTCTAGTCACAATGATGGACAACTTGGTAGAACCCAACAGACACCATTATAAGGATGATGCTGGTATCAGTCGTGCCACGTATCCGTTGCTGTGTCGTGGTTTCTGTTACAAACTGAAGCCACAATGCAGATGTGAACATAGCCTTACTCACTAACTCTTAGACTACATAAAGAGTAGCATGACAGAATAGGTAGACTGAACTCTAGTAAGGTTTCAACCATATTTTTGGTACGCTATGCCTTATCTTTTTATGTATTGTGCCTCAACACCACTTGTTACATCAAAATGTAGCTCTCAAGCTAAAAAAGATTGGGACCTCGAAAGTATTATGTTATACACTCAAGACAACATAATATGAAGACAATTAACTTTAACTTTATCATAGTGATCACAATGTGTAAAAAAGACGCTTCTGTAGGAATGGGAGCACTGGCTATAAGGCTTCGTTCACATCTGCGTCAGGGTTCCATTCATTGGTTCTATCAGACCTTTCCGTCAGGGGAACCCATGAATGGAAACCATAGCTTTCCTTTTGCATTACCATTGATTTCAATGGTAATGCTTCCGTTGCTAATGGTTTCTGTGTGTCTCCATTCTGTAAGGTTTCCGTTTCTTCGGTAGAATCAATAGCGTAGTTGACTACACTATTGATTCCGCCAAAAAAATGGAAACCTTATGGAATGGAGACAAACAAAAACCATTAGCAAGGGAAGCATTACCATTGAAATCAATGGTAATGCAAAAGGAAAGCTATGGTTTTCTGTTTGGTTTCCGTTCACGGGTTCCCCTGACGGAAAGGTCTGACGGAACCCCTGAACGGAACCCCAATGCAGATGTGAACGCACCCTAAAATGGTAACATTTTTCTGTGTACTTGAGGTTGGGCAAGATGTGACACTGGTAAGTGTTCCCTGCATGACACTATTTTGTAGGTACTCTGTGGAAGTGTTATGTGGGCAGTGTACGGTACTGTTATTTGGCCTAGTTTGTAGGAATAGTATGGCGCTAGTATAAGGGCAGTAGAATGATAGAATAACTTTTTTTTTCTCCTCGTAAACAATAGGAGGACCTTCCACAGATATTGGGCCGGCATGACAGTAAGTATCACATTAAGTAATACTGGAAAGTATTCAACAACAAATCTTACCTATATGTGACATAATTTTATACTTGCATTAATAACAACTTGTTGTTGTACTATAGTAGAGGTTTAATCTGGCTGACAAATAATTTACCATTTTACATTTGCCTCTTCATCAGATACTTCACATTCCATTTCCACTCTTTCTCCACAATATGTACTAATATTTTCCAGTTCTTTTGTAACCAGTACTGGTGGCTCTGTCATAGAGACAATATTTGACTTTAAAACCAGATATGACTTATTTTTCAAACATTCATATTTTGCAGTGGAAATATATTTTACAGAAATACATTAGTCCAACTAGTATTGGAGTGATAAAAAAATAATGCAGGTTTATACACAATACTTTGTACTTAAAGTATTTACACAACATTAACCCTTAAAGGACCGAGCCATTTTTTATTTTCTCGTTTTTCACTCCCCGTGTTCCAAGAGCCATAACTTTTTCATTTTTCTGTCAATAGAGTGCTGTGAGGGCTTATTTTTTGCAGGAGGAGTTGTAGTTCCTAATGGAACCATTTAAAGTACCATATAATGTACTGGGTAACTGAAAAACAATTCTTTGAGGGAAAAAACTGTGATACCTACATTGTTTTTTTATTTCCTTTTTTATATTTTATTACTTAAAAAAAAATTGTTTTGTTTCACCACATTCTAAGAGCCATAACTTTTTTATTTTTCCGTGGATTGAGTGGTGTTATTTGCGGGACAAGCTACGGTTTTTATTGGTACCATTTTTTGGTGCATACAACTTTTTGATAGCTTTTTATAAAACATTTTTGCGAGCTAAGCGATTTTGATGTTTTTAATTATTTTATTTTTTTATGGCATTCACAGAGTGAGTTAAATAATGGTATATTGTTCAGCCTTTTATGGATGCAGTGATACCAATTGTGTTTATTGTTTTTATTTTTTACATTACTTTAGAGGAAAAATGCAAAAAGTTTTTTTTTTTTTTACATTAATTTTTTTCTTCACTACTTTAACTTTATTAAACTTTTTTTTACACATGGTATTAGTCCTCCTAGGGGACTTGAACCAGCGATTGTTAGATACTAATGTATTGCAGCATATTGTCATTTTGACAGGCTTCTGTTCAGCCATGCCAGAAACATGGCTTAACAGAGGCAGACAAAAGGAAGATCTGGGGCCTTCATTAGGCCCCTGGGCTGCCATGACTACCAGCGCATCCCCCGATCTCCGTGTGGGGGCACCGATGAGCTGTCAGGGTCACTCCCCTCTTTTCAACGCTTCAGATGATGCGATCGCGATTGACCGCAGCATTTGAGGGGTTAAACGGCCAGGAATAGCGCTGTTAGTCCCGGGTGTCAGCTGTAAAACACAGCTGACACCCGTAGCATATGGAGCGCACTCAGCCGTGAGCGCACTCCATACTTCCCTATGATGCTTATCACGTACATGTACATGATAATGCGTCAAGGAGTTAAGTACATATACAGAGCAGGGTATGAAAAGTTTGATGAAATAATTTATTTATTTATTTCTTGTTGTTGCAAGTTGCTCATAATGTTAGAAATAATTGATTTCATTCACTCTTTTTTAGTGTAGTCAAAACCCCTATTTTGTGTCTGCAGTGGTTTGTTCTACATTGTTTTAGTCTGGTGGGAAGAATTTCCATGTTTGTTGTGGAAGAGACTACTAGACAATGATAATGGAGGGGTTTTGACAACAGTGAGAAATATTTAGTGAAGTCTGTTACATGTGGAGTTTTTTTTTTATTCCTGGCTTCTGCTATGGAGAGCAAAGCAAGTTAATATCAATACATCTAAAGCGTTTATTACGTTTATTACGCGTTTATTCCGCAGAAACTAGCAGTAATTCCGCTCCGGAAAAACCGCACCATTTCCTGCGTTTTTGTCTGCAGAAAATGGTGCAGAATTTGCTGCGTTTTTTCAATGTTAGGAGATGGTGACATCTCCTCTGAAAAACACAGCAATTCAGTCCACTTTCCGCAGCAGGAATTGACATGCTGCGGTATGAAAAATACGCACCGCAGGTGAATTTCTGATTGGAGATTTTACGTAGCGCGTGGATGAGATTTGTTAAACCTCACCCACTTTGCTGCTACTGTATTCTGCTGCCTATTTTCCATCTGCAATTCCGGTCGGAAAATAAGCAGCAATTCCTCTACGTGTGGACAAATTCATTTGCTTATTATTATTGCAGTATTATAATAGCAGATTTTTTTTTATCTTTGGGAAAAAAATAATTTTGATTTCATAGTAATTGGCAAACAATAACTGTGATTTAAATATATTATTTTCCAGCTCTGTTACTATCAAACAGAATTCAGCTTTCATTTCCTGAACTATAGTGAAAAAATGAAACATGGTTTCTGATTTTTATGATCGACACTATATGATCAGGACCAATGCCACATCAATTCTAGCAGTAAAACAATAGATCAGAACTAACCTCTGACAAACAGCTCAGTAGTGCACTTTTCATCTCCGGCACACACTTGATAAGCTGCATCATCAGCCAATGTGCAGTTATTAATAAATAATATCCTTTGATTTCCCTTGTGTTCAAATATGTATCTGTTTGGCATAAACATTTCATTGTCATTCTTGAATTATTGAGTAATGATAAAATGCTCAGTTTTACATATGAATACAAATATCTGAGATATTTTTTTCAAGTTAATGTGGTCAGATGCTTATTTACAAGTCATTGTTATTTATACAGACGGAACATTGAATCCATTTCTCTGTTATTCATTCTGTAGTTTATATAGTCTTGAACAATAGACTACATAAACTACGGTAAAAGATCATCGTGAAGTAATCCATGACTCAATCACATTTTTATCCTGTTCTGTCAGGATCTATCAATGTATATTCAACATTATCACAAAAAAATATAAGAGTATGTCTATTTAAGATATTAAAAACAGAGTAGATTCTACTTACTTGGCACTTGGACGGATTTCCTGGCCATTTTTATACCACTTAAGTTCAACTGTTGGATCAGCAAGTTCAACAACAAACCTCACGCGTCCTCCTTTGTCAATCTGATAAGCAGGGTCTAATATCTTGGAAAATGCTTAAGGCAAATGAGTTAAAGAAAACAAAATTAAGTATTTCATCAGTAAACTGATATTATACTTAATACACATGCAAGACAGAAATTTTAATAAGATAGATAGATGAGACAGATCTATAGTTAGGTATATATATAAGATTGACTCATTGATAGAAACATATGAGATAGATAGATAGATAGATAGATAGATAGATAGATAGATAGATAGATAGATAGATAGATAG